>NC_143129.1:2851875-3002812 GCF_059928025.1 Delphinapterus leucas
GTCTCTGTAAGAGAATCAAGCGTGTGTACAGCGGCATAAAAGCAGCAGTGAAAATCCGATAAATCCCGTTATCAAACTAAATTACAAAAACAAAACACAATGACAGTGAAATAGAGAGCAATTCTTAAATAATTCATTCAGGGCTTGTGATGCAACCTGGATTTACCACATCTACACCCAGAGCTGGGTGAGACATAAGGCTGGACACTTCTGACTGATAGTATTGGTGAGGTTCAGTGAGCAAATGCAGACCGTTTGAAGTCATACTGCATGGTACCCATTCCATGGGTCCCAACTCTCCAGGTTTAAGGAATTCTTCCTTCAGCTTAAACATGCTTGGGAATCCCAGAGTATGGTCCGCCGTGTGACTGGGAAACGATTTTAAATGCTTCTCAGGTTTCGTTCCCTGGTACTTGGGTTCACCATTCCAGACGCTTTACTAACTCTCTACCCACTTGGAGAGTCAGTGCCTTTAACCTCCTGTTTGGCACAGTTTGCAATTTCTGCGCAAGATGAACAGGAATAGGGAGAACCAATGAGAGACTAGCTTTAGGGTCTGCACGGGCAACTTAAATGTTCATTTCCCACCAGAAAGAGGAATTTACCAAAGTCTCAGCGTGCCGTGCCGAAACCATTTTAGGGCCTGAAGCAATCCTGTGGGTTTGCGGCCAGCTCACAAGCAAGCGAGTTGAAGAAAGGAGCTCAGGGACACTGTAATTAACAAACCTGCAGAGTTATAAATGACAGGTATCATACAAAAATATATTGAAGTAAGGCTGCGAAGAGGGCTTGAAACGGGGCAGAATTCCAGGAATATGATTTCAGGAGGTAGACGGGCAGCGCTCTGAAAGCATAGGAGAAGAGGCCGATCCTCGACAATGATGCACTTGGTCAAAAAGTGCATATGCGTTTTTTCAGGGCCCTCATTAAAGAGGGTAGGAGGCTCCCAGCATGCTTTCGTGGCCAACAGTGGGCCCACATCGCCAAGGCGATGTGAGCCAGCCAGGCAGGAGTGACCTCACATCAGAGGGCCCACCTCACAGAAGGGTAAGGAACCCAGCCAGGATCAGACTCTCACCAGAGTGCCCACATCAGCAAGGGGCTGTGAACCACGCAGGAGTATCATCACACCCGTGGGGCCACATCATCAAAAGTTGAGGTACACAAAAAATGTGGCCTCAAACCAGAGGACCCACATCACCATGAGTTTCGGAGCGAGGCAGGCAGGATTAACCTCACAACACATGGCCCATTGTATAAAAAAGGTGAGGAACCCAGCAGTTGGAACATCCCAGCAGGCGGCCCAGAGCACCGAGGCTATGGGATCCAGGCAGTGATGAACTCACAACAGAGGGCCCTCATCATGAAACTGTGAGCAAACCAGCCGTTGTGACCTCAGAGCACAAGGCCCACATCCCCATGGGGAAGGGAACCAAGCAGGAGTGTCATCGCACCAGTGGGCACACATCAGAAAATGTGGGGAGCCCAGCAGTTAGGGCCTGACGCCAGAGGGCTCTCATCACCGAGGAGAGGAGGCTACCAGCAGGCTCCAACTGCTACCAGAGGGCCGCCATCACCAATGCGGGATGTGCCAGCCAGGCAGGAGTGACCTCAGAGCAGAGGGCCCACCTCACAAAAGTGTGAGGAACCCAAAGAGGATCAGACTCTCACCACAGGGCCCACATCACCAAGGGAATGGGAACCAGGCTGGAGTGTCCTCACACCAGTGAGGCGTCATCACCGAAATGTGAGTGACCCAGCACACGTGGCCTCAAACCAGAGGACACACATCACCAAGGGGCTGGGAGTGAGGCAGGCAGGAGGAGCCTCAAAACATAGGGCCCATGGAATAAAAATGGTGAGGAATCCAGCAGCTGGAACCTCCCAGCAGGCGGCCAGGAGCAGCGAGGCTATGGGATCCAGACCTGACTGAACTCAAAACAGAGGGCCCTCATCATGAAACTCTGAGCAACCCAGCCGTTGGGACCTCAGAGCAGAAGGCCCACATTCCCATGTGGTTGGGAATATGGCATAAGTGTACTCGCACCACAGGGCACACATCAGAGAATTTTGGGAGCTCAGAAGTTACGGCCTGATGCCAGAGAGCCCTCATTACCAAGGGGAGGAGACTCCAAGCAGGCACCAACTCCCAACTGAGGGCCCATGTCGCCAAGGGGACGTGTGACAGCCAGGCAGGAGTGACCTCACAGCAGAGGGCCTACCTCACAGAAGGGTGAGGAACCCAGCCAGGATAAGACTCTCACCAGAGGGCCCACATCACCAAGGGGATCAGAAACAGGCAGGACTGTCTTCACACCAGTGTGGCCACATCATAGAAAGGTGAGGAACCCAGCACATGTGGCCTAAACCAGAAGACCCACATCTCCAAGGGGCTCGGAGTGAGGCAGGCAGGAGGAGCCTCAAAACACAGGGCCCATAGAATAAAAAAGCTGAGGAATCCTGCAGTGGGAACCTCCCAGCAGGCGGCCCAGAGCACCGAGTCTATGCGATCCAGGCTGCAGTGAACTCACAGCAGAGGGCCCACATCATGAAACTGTGAGCAACCCATCCATTGGGACCTCAGAGCAGAAGGCCCACATCCCCATGGGGATGGGAACCTCGCAGGAGTGTCCTCACACCACTTAGCACGTATCAGAAAATGTGGGTACCCAGCAGTTAGGGCCTGATGCAAGAGGGCCGTCATCACCGAGGGGAGGAGGCTCCCAGCAGGCTCCAACTGCCACAAGAGGGCCGATGTTGCCCTGGCGGGGTGTGCCAGCCAGGCAGGAGTGACCTCACAGCAGAGGGCCCACCTCACAGAAGGGTGAGGAACCCAGCCAGGATCAGACTCTCACCAGAGGGCCCACATCATCAAAGGGATAGGAACCAGGCAGGAGTGTCCTCACACCAGTGGGGCCACATCATCGAAAGGTGAGGGACCCAGCACACGTGGCCTCAAACAAGAGGACACACATCACCAAGGGGCTGGGAGTGAGGCAGGCAGGAGGAGTCTCCAAACAGAGGGCTCATAGAAGAAAAAAGGTGAGGAATCCCGCAGTTGGAACCTCCCCGCAGGCGGCCAGGAGCAGCGAGGCTATGGGATCCAGGCCGGAGTGAACTCACACCAGAGGGCCCTCATCATGAAACTGAGCCACCCACTGTTGGGACCTCAGAGCAGAAGGCCCATATTCCCATGGGGTTGGAAACCTGGCAGGAGTGTACTCACACCACAGGGCGCACATCAGAAAATTTTGGGAGCCCAGGAGTTAGAGCCTGACGCCAGAGGGCCCTCATTACCGAGGGGAGGAGACTCCCAGCAGGCACCAACTCCCAACTGAGGGCCCACGTCGCCAAGGTGACGTGTGCCAGTCAGGCAGGAGTGACCTCACAGCAGAGGGCCTACCTCACAGAAGGGTGAGGAAACCAGCCAGGATAAGACTCTCACCAGAGAGCCCACATCACCAAGGGGACCGGAACAAGGCAGGAGTGTCCTCACACCAGTGTGGCCACATTATAGAAAGGTGACGAACCCAGCACATGTGGCCTAAACCAGAGGACCCACATTTCCAAGGTGCTCCGAGTGAGGCAGGCAGGAGTAGCCTAACAACACAGGGCCCACAGAATAAAAAATGTGAGGAATCCAGCAGTTGGAACCCCCCAGCAGGTGGCCCAGAGTACGGAGCCTATGTGATCCAGGCCACAGTGAACTCACAGCAGAGGGCTCACATCATGACACTGTGAGCAACCCAGCTGGTGGGACCTCAGAGCAGAAGGCCCACATCCCCATGGGGATGGGAACGTGGCAGGAGTGTACTCGCACGACAGGGCACATATCAGAAAATTTTGGGAGCCCATGAGTTAGGGCCTGACGCCAGAGGGCCCTCATTACCGAGGGGAGGAGACTCCCAGCAGGCACCAACTCCCAACTGAGGACCCACATCGCCAAGGTGATGTGTGCCAGCCAGGCAGGAGTGACCTCACAGCAGAGGGCCCACCTCCCAGAAGGGTGAGGAATCCAGCCAGGATCAGACTCTCACCAGAGGGCCCCCATCACCAAGGGGATGGGAACCAGGCAGGAGTGTCCTCACACCAGTGGGGCCACATCAATAAAGGTGAGGAAACCGGCACATGTGGCCTCAAACCAGAGGACCCACATCACAAAGGGGCTGGGAGTGAGTCAGGAAGGAGGAGCATGAAAACACAGGACCCAAAGAATAAAAATGGTAAGGAATCCAGCAGTAGGAACCTCCCAGCAGGCGGCTCAGAGCACAGAGTCTATGGGATCTAGGCCTGAGTGAACTAACACCAGAGAGCCAACATCCTGAAACTGTGAACAACACAGGTGTTGGGACCATAGAGCAGAAGGCACATGGGGATGGGAACCTGGCAGGAGTGCCCTCACACCACTTAGCACGTATCAGAAAATGTGGGTAACCAGCAGTTAGGGCCTGATGCCAGAGGGTCTCATCACTGAGGGGAGGAGGCTCCCAGCGGGCTCCAACTGCCACCAGAGGGCCGACGTCGCCAAGGCGGGGTGTGTCAGCCAGGCAGGAGTGACCTCAGAGAAGAGGGCCCACCTCACAGAAGTGTGAGGAGCCCAACCAGGATCAGACTCTCACTGGAGGGCTCACATCACCAAGGGGATGGGAACCAGGCAGGAGTGTCCGCACACCAGTGGGGCCACATCTGCGAAAGGTGAGGAACCCAGCACATGTGGCCTCAAACCAGAGGACACACATCACCAAGGGGCTGGGAGTGAGGCAGGTGTCTGGAGGGGCACATTTAACTCTAATTTCCCACCAGGAAGAGGAATTAACCAAAGGCTCAGAGTGCCGTGCGGGGCCCTGATTACGGCCTGAAGCAAACCTGCGGTTCTGTGGCCAGCTTTCAAGGAAACGAGTTAAGAAAGGAAATCACAGGCACTGTAATTCACAAACCTGCAGAGTTATAAATGACAGCTATTGGCAAAAATATATTGAAGTAAGTCTGCACAGAGGACTTGAAAACGAGGCAGAATTGCAGGAATCATATTTCAGGAGGTAGATTGGAATTGCATTTAAAGCATGTGAAAAGCGGCAGATCTTTGACAGTGATGCACTTGGACAAAAAGTGCGTATACATTTTTTCCTGAATATATTCAGGAAAAAACGCATATGCCCTTTGTGGCCAACCAAGAATTCGAGCAATGGAAATCCGCACTACAATGAACTCTCATTTCCCATTCGTCAAAAGAGCCATCTGAAAAAAGTGTAAAACCCAGAAACACAGGACAGGCCATGGAGAACAGGGAGCCTTGTTATGCTGATGGACGGATTGTAAATTGCCAACAGACACTCTGGTGATGTTTATAGTGTATGCTGAAACATCTAAAAAACAAAGCTACAGAGCCTAGGGCACTTCCACTTTTGGCCCTATAGCTTAGGAAAATTAAAATCAACAAGACACAGCCAACACAATATCCAGGGCTGCTGTGTTTACAAGAACCTTGAGTCCAGTACAAATTAAATATCCCAGAAAGAAAAAAATGGATAAAGGAGTTGTCCTACTTACGTACAACGGAATATCACTCAGCAATGAAATCAATGTCATCAGGCCTGTAGCAGCAAATTGAGTGGATTTAAGTATGATGATTCTAAGAGAAATATGTCACACAGAGAAACATAATTATCATAAGATATCACAAATAGAGGGAGTGTAAACTTGGCTACACATAAACTGAATTACAAAACCGAGCAGAGTCTCACATTTAGATAAAAACTTATGCTTGCTTAACGGGAAAGTTGAGTTGGGGTGCTGTATAAAACCAGAGATTGAAATGAGCACACATACCGTTCCATAAGCCAAATATGTAATAGACAAGACCTACTCTTTGCTCAACGAAATAGACTAATCCATGGTGTATCACCTCACACCTGTTAGAATGGGCATCATCAGAAAATCTACAAACAACAAATGCTGGAAAGGGTGCGGAGATAAGGAAACCTCTTCCACTATTGTTGGGAATGTAAATTGATGCAGTCACTGTGGAGAACATTATGGAGTTTCTTATAAAACTAAGAATAGAATTACCATATAATACAGCAATCCCACTACTGGGCATATACCCAGACAAAACCATAAAACGAAAAGAGACATTCACCGCAATGTTCATTGCATCACTATTTACAATATCCAGGTAATGGAAGCAACCTAAATGCCCACAGACAGACGAATGCATAAAGATGAGGTACATATATAAAATGGAATATTACTAAGCCATAAAAAGGAATGAAATTGGGTCATTTGTAGAGACGTTGATGGATCTAGAGACTGTCATACAGAGTGAAGTAAGTCAGAAAGAGAAAAACAAATCCTGTATATAAATGCATATATGTGGAACCTAGAAAAGTTGTACAGATGAAGCGTTTTGCAAGGCAGAAATAGAGCAACAGATGTAGACAACAAACGTATGGACACCAAGGGGGGAAAGCTGTTAGGGGGGTGGTGGTGGGAGGAGTTGAGAGATTGGGTTTGGCATGTATACATTTCTATGTATAAAATAGGTAACCAAAAAGAACCTGCTGTATAAAAAAATAAAATAAAATTCAAAATTACAAAAAGTAAAACAGAAAAAATATTCTTCCCTTCACATACATGTATTTATATGAATAAATTATTTCCATGCTTATATCTGTAAATACAAAAAAGAGGAATAAAATCTACCTTGAACCAAAAACGAAAAAAAGAAAAAAAAACAGAACCCACCAGTTACACAGAGGAAAACCGTATCAGGGCCCTTGCTCCAGTTGTAAACAATTCTGAAGTTGGTCAGTGGTGGGGAATCATCTCCCATTCAGCCAGCATGCCCCACGCAACAAGCGTCCTCACTGCAAAGCTGGGGGCCCGTGCCGAGGCATCTGTGAGTAAACGTGGGCCGAGCCCCAGGCCAGCTGCTGCTGAAATGTTCCCACCCTTCCCAGGTAAAACACCTGAATATGTACAAGGACTTGAAAGCCTAGAGGAAGGGCCATGGAGCCACATGAGCGAAAGCATGCCAGCCGACTTGGTGCCTGCAGGCCAGACAGGATGGTCCTGGCCCTGGGTGCTCTTCTGGAAGCTTTCCATTTCCCTGCCTGAGATACCCCTCCTGTCCCGGCCCCCACTGCTTTCTTCCTTACTCACCTCTGCCCAGGGAGAAATTCCAGCGGCAGGTATGGGTGGCACATCCTCTTCTTTAGCAGGTGGCATCTTGGCAACTGCTGCAGAAAGTCCAGCAGAGCCCCACTCACACTGGGCAACCCACAAAGCCGTGGCCTCTCACTCCCTCCCACCAGTCCAGCCCCGAGACTGCTGACAGGGCAGAAAATGGCGTCAGGCACAGCTGCAGGTGCTCTTGCTGCCTGGAGCGGTGTTTATATTGATCTCAACCCAGGCACACCTGGGGAGGTCTGGCCGGCACGGTCGGGCTTCCCAGGCCAGCCAATAATCACCCCTCAGGGGCTCACAGTTGCAGAAACTGGAACTTGCTGAATCGGCCAGGTCCAAGGAACAGTTGTGGGCCCCTGAGAGTCAGGATAGACAAGGGGCTGCAGCTCTGGCTTGTTTTCTAATTATATTATCTGGCCCATGAGTGGGAGACAACTTCAAGAAAACCCTCTCCTAATGAGAGGAACCCAGGAGTCAGGGAGAGGAGGGGTGGGTGGTGGGTGGAGACAGAGGCCTGGTGCCCCGGGTGCAGTGGAAGTCTCTGGAAGACCAGGTGGAGGGAGGCCACACAGAGTGATGCCCAGGGTCACAGACCTGTCGGAGCTGCTGTTTGTTAGTTCAAGTCCTGCTCTGAGGTGCTCTGTGTCAGATCTGAGTGACAGGTGAGCTGGGAGTGCTCTGCAATGAGGGCGATGTGCATGGCTCCTGTGTGCCCAGCCCTGCCACGGTACCTGAAAGTGTTGCTCTGTATCCTGGGAGGGGCCTGACCACGAGAGCCCCGTGGGCTGGGGTGGGGGTGGGGTACCTGCCCAGGTGAGCTCCATATCCTGGGATTGGCCTGACCTCGAGAGCCCCATGGGCTGCTGGAGTCCTGGTAAAAGATGTCAGGACAGTCAGTGAAGCCACCGAGGATATACCTCCAGTAGTTCCTAAACCCTACACCCTGCTGGTCATTCTACTAACCACCAGGACATGGTATTCTGTATTAGTCTTCAATGAAGCCTTCTTTTGTATTCTATTAGTCCCAGAGTCACAAGAAATTTTGGCTTGTGAGTGGCAGGACTCAACATACAACTAAAACAATACTTCCGGGCCGTCTTGCCCCAAGGGTTCAAAAATTCCCACACCATCTTTGGGGAAAGCTCAGCTAAAGACCTAAAAGTTCTACCTCTGGAAAAGGAAACACTCCTTCAATATGCAGACGACATTCTGATCGCCAGCCCTACTAAGGAGACCTCTGAACTACCAAGCCAATAAAGGATACAAGTTGTCCAAGAAAAAGCTCAAATATCACAGACTATGGTGACCTGCGTGGGCTGCATTCTCACAGAAGGTCGGAGAAGCCCATCCCAGGAAAGGGAAGAAACAATTTACAGCCTTACCCATTTCTAAAACTAGAAGACAGCTTAGGGGTTCCTGGGGAGGCCAGGGTTTGCTGCTTCTGGATCCCTAACTACAGTCTACTAGCTGGGCCTCTATATGAAACACTGAAAGAAAAAGATGATGATCCTTTTGAATAGAATCCAGAAGTGGCCTTTCAAGAATGGAAAGAGCAGTCAATTCAGACCCTTGCCCTGGAACTCCCTAATTTAGCTAAACCCTTTGACCTTTACATTCCTAGTGAAATTTGAATGGCCATTGGAGTATTAGTGCAAAACCTGGGACCACTTGAAATGGAACAATGCAAGAATGCCATCCAGGTAGGATAAACTACGGTCACCAAGGGGCTTGGCCCACCGCCACATCTGGCCAAGATACTGGCAGTATCTGAAAACCTGGAAATCAGCAGCCCAAAAGGCCACCTCCCTCCTAAGGGAAAAGGACCCCACGTGGTGATCCTAACCCCCAACCATGCCCTGAAGTTGCAGGGTTTGCTCCGTGGGCACACTGACCTTGAGTGAGGAGGTCCTCCAACTCCAACCTCCAGAGAGATAACTGGGGCAAAGGGGCACCATGACGACTCGTGTGACCATCACTTGACCTGGAGTTTCTCTCATAAAACAACAAGAGTGTGTCCCAAAAGAGTAGACTACTGCTTGCAGGACTTACTGCACCCAGAGGGGAGGTAATAATCTTGGCGGGGGAACCGTATATCACGCTGTCACCATAGAAGAGCCTACAGACACTGTGATGATGGTGGCCAATAAGACCGGCTGGACTCCTGTTTACTTCAAAAGGCTGTTGACTCAGTGGCCATCATGGTCCTTCATCACCACTGACCCTGGACTGTCTGGGAGTTGAGCAGTCAGGGTGCTGACACCTGGTGCTGTTTTTACGTTAATTCAGGGGCCTAACTGAAGAAAGCACAGACTACTGGTCAGAGCATCTAGGCTGGCAGAAACGGTCAGCCTAAGGTGGCCGAACAAATGTGGGGCGGGGTGAAACTGGACCTCACAGCGTCACTGCACATCTCCTTCCTGGACCCTTAAAGGTCATTAGAATCTATAACACTACCAATACTTGTGCTCAGGCGGAGGAGCAGGGAGGCAGGAGGCCTGCGGACAAACAACGTCACCTGGAGGCTGCTGGGGAGAAGTTCAGACCCTCTCCCACAGGTATGAGGGCTCCTAACTCAGCACTCAGCAGTTACAGATGAAGGGTCTGCACCCTCAGCACTCTAAGAATGAGGAAGGGGACAAAATGCAGAAGAGGGGTTTGTCCCAGGCAAAGCCCCTTAAAAATCCCTGGGAGATAAAAATAGAATCTGGGCAATAAAATAAAGTCTAACCTTTTTTATCCTTTGTGCTTTGTCTAATTTCACGTGCTCCTAGGGTCCCGCATACAGAGGTTCAACAGCCGGCACTTCAGACCAGATTTCCTAGTGCAGAATGGCTGGGTCGACACTTCAGCTCCTGGAGCACAGTGCAGACTCCGCGATATAGAGCCTGAGCTGCAGCCAACCGGGCCCTCGAGAGCTCCGCCCCCTCCCTCCCACTGACTCTGACAGGATCTCTACACAGCAGCCCAGCCCACAGCCCACGGGGTAGCACATGCTCTCACCTCTGCATTCTCTGATCAAAATATAAAGTTTCCTTTGCTTCTGAACCAAACTCAGTCTCGATCTGTTGGCTCCAATGACACTGGGCAGGGGGACACTTGTTGGGGTCCACTCTGGAGGATCAGTAACAGAAATTGAGAACATTGTAACTTCAATGAACAGATGTGTGAGCCAAACTGTAATTAACATAGAACAGTGTATAAGGCTCGGGTAAAATAAGATGTTTCTAACACTTCCATTTGATATTTCCATCACTTTATTATAAGCAAGTTCAGTGAAAGGTTTGTCTTATTTGTCAGGTCAATACTAGAGAAACGAAGTGATTTCTTTCCAAGGATGTACATCTAATAATCTTGGTTAAAGCTTCAATCTTGTTTTAAATGCTTTTCCATTGAAAATGATACCTCTCTTTCAGCTCTCCCATTTCTGAGAAGTATAAAATCTTATAATTTATTAAGACCAAATGGGAAAGGTGGGAGGAGGGATAAATTAACAGTTTGGGATTAACACATACACACTGCTATGTATAAAATCGATCATCAACAAGGAACTACTGTACAGCACAGGGAACTACACTCAATATTTTGCAATAACCTATAAGGGGAAATAATCTGAAAAAAGAATAGATATTTTTATTGACATCATCTATTAATGACAGTTAAAATGGAACCTAAGGGAAGCCAGTGGTGAGTGCTTCTGACCCTGAAGACTTCAATCATCTAAAGTTTGGACTCTGCCTACTTCCCAAGGCCCTTAATGAACCTATGTGTAGCCGTAGCTTAAAAAATTCCCCAGTTTGGGTTGTGGAGAGACACTGATTTTGAAAAAGCCCTGGTGTCCTCCTCACATGAATGGGACACTTCCTACACCTAAAACATGCCTGTCACACCCAGAGGATGGTATACCGTCTGATCAGGAAGAGTTTGGAAAAGGCATCTCATCTCCTCATCTCCTGGTGCTCGGGTTCACCCCTCCAGCGTCTTTACGAACACTCTCCCCACTTGGAGATGTCAGCACTGTCAACATCCTGTTTGGAATTTGTCCAGAGGATGAAGCAGAAGGAGGAGGAACAATGAGAGACAAGTCCTAGGTGTTCGGACAGGCACATGTCACTCTAATTTCCAATCAGGAAGACGAATTGACTAAAAGCTAGGGTTGCCCATGGAAACAGAATAGGGCTTGAGGAAATCCCGCTGCTTTGTGGTCAGTTCCCATAAACACAAGTTGAAAAATGGAACTCAGGGCCGCTAAAATTCACGAAACTGCAGAGTTGAAAATATCTCTCACTGAAAAATGTCTTGAGGAAAGTCAGAGAAAAGAACTTGTAAGCAACGGAGAATGGCAGGAAAGGGATTGGAAGAGGTAGAAAGGACTCACCATTAAGCACAAGAAAAGGGGCTGAACATTGCCAACATTGCAGTTGGCCAAAAAGGGTGTATGCGTCTTTTTCTGTATATATTCAAGAAAAGGGCATACACTTTTTTAGCCAACCAAACAGGTGGGCACTGGAAATCAGTACTACAAAACATATCACTTCGCATCAGTCAGAAGAGCCTTCCTCATAAAGTGTAAACACCAGAAATGCAGGACAGGGCAAGGAGAAAAGGGAGCCCTGTGAGGCTTATAGTGGAAATGTATATTGCCAATGGTCACTCTTGAGAAGTGTATTGTGTTTACTAAAGCATCTAAAAAATGAGCTACAGAGCACAGGGCACTTGCACTCATGGACGTATATCTTGGGAAAGACAAAAATGGAGAGGACACAGGCACCCCAATGTTTACCGCCTCTCTGTTTCAAAGATCCTCGACTAGGATATAATTTATATGTCTCTGGAGGGAAAAAATGGATAGAGGTGTGGCACTTATGTAGAGTGGAATATTACTCAGCCTGAAAATCAGTGAAATATGGCCAGTTGTAACAACCCCAGAGTAGTTACGTATGATCATTCAAAGTCAAATAATTCAAAAAGAAAAAGACATACGATATTACTAATACATGGAATGTAAACGTGGCTACAAATGACCTGAATTACAAAACAGAATGGGGTCTCAAATTTAGAAGACCAACTTATGTTTGCTTAAGGAAAAAGGAGAGTTGGGGAGCTGCATAAAACCAGAGATTGAAATTAGCACAGATACCGTTCCATAAGCCAAATATGTAATAGAAAAAACCTACTCCCTGGTCAACGAAATGGACTCAACACGCCATATTCAACACCTACGAATACACCTGACTAGTAAGAATCTTCAAAATCATGGATTTATATGTCTCCGTAAGAGAATCAAGCGTGAGTACAGCGGCATGAACGCAGCAGTGAAAATGCGATAAATCCCATTATCAAAATAAATTACAAAAACAAAACACAATGAGAGTAAAATAGAGAGCAATTCTTAAATAATTCATTCAGGGCTTGTGATGCAACCTGGATTTACCACATCTACACCCAGAGCTGAGTGAGACATAAGGTTGGGCACTTCGGGCTGATAGCATTGTTGAGGTTCGATGAGCAAATGCAGACCCTTTGAAGTCATACTGCATGGTACCCATTCCATGGGTCCCAACTCTCCAGGTTTAAGGGATTCTTTCTTCAGCTAAAACATGCATGGGAAACCCACAGTATGGTGCACCGTGTGACCAGGAAAGCTTTTCAAATGCATCTCAGTTTTCGTCCCCTTTTACTCGGGTTCACCATTCCAGAACCTTTACTAACACTCTCCCCACTTGGAGAGTCAGTGCCTTTAACCTCCTGTTTGGCACAGTTTGCAATTTCTGCGCAAGATGAACAGGAATAGGGAGAACGAATGAGAGACTAGCAGTAAGTGTCTGCACGGGCAAATTTAATGCTCAATTCCCACCAGGAAGAGGAATTAACCAAAGGATCAGCATGCCGTGCCGGAACCAGATTAGGGCCTGAAGCAATCCTGCGGGTTTGCGCCCAGCTCACAAGTTGCGAGTTGAAGAAAGGAGCTCAGGGGCACTGTAACTCACAAACATGCAGAGTTATAAATGACAGCTATCGTCCAAAAATATATTGAAGGAAGGCTGCGAAGATGACTTGTAAGCGGGGCAGAATTGCAGGAAAACGATTTCAGGGGGTAGACGGGAATTGCATTTAAAGCATAGGAAAAGAGGCAGAACGTCGACAATGATGCTCTTGGCCAAAAAGTGTGTATGCGTTTTTTCCTGAATTTATTCAGGAAAAAAAGCATATGCACTTTTTGGCCAACCAAGCAAGCATGTTAAAGAAATCTGCACTACAATGAAGTCTCATTGCCCCCCGGGCAAAAGGGCCATCTAAAAAAAGTGTAAAGTCCAGAAAGGCAGCACAGGCAATGGAGAACAGGGAGCCTTGTTATGCTGATGGGCGGGATGTAAATTGCCAACAGCCACTCTGAAGAAGTGTTTGGTGTTTTCCGGAACACCTAAAAAACAGAGCAACGGAGCCTACGGCATTTCTACTTATGGTCCTATAGTTTAGGGACATTAAAATAAAAAACACACAGCCACCCCAAAGTGTCGGACGGCTCTATTTACAAGAACCTCGTCTACGGTACAAGGTAAATATCCCAGAATGTGAAAAATGGATAAAGAAGTTGTGGTACGTACATACAATGGAATATCACTCAGCAATGAAATCTATGTCATCAGGCCCGTCGCGGCATAATGAGTGGATTCAGGTACGATGATTCTAAGTGAAATAAGTCACACAGAAAATGAAACATCATAAGATATCACTAATACACGGAATGTAAACTTGGCTACACATGAACTGAATTACAAAACAGAACAGGGTCTCAAATTTAGAAAACCAACATATGCATGCTTAAGGGGAAAGGTGAGTTCGCGTGCTGCATAAAACCAGAGATAGAAATTAGCACAGATAACTTTCCATAAGCCAAATATGTCATAGTCAAGACCCACCACTTGCTCAACGAAATGGACTAAACACCACATATTCAACACCTAGGAATACACCTGACTAGTAAGAATCTTCAAACCCATGGATTCATATGCCTCCGTAAGAGAATGAAGTGTGTGTACAGCGGCATGAATGCAGCAGAGAAAATCCGATAAATCCAATTGTCAAAATGAATTACAAAAACAAAACACAAGGACAGTGAAATAGAGAGCAATTCTTAAATAATTCATTCAGGGCTTGTTATGCAACCTGGATTTACCACATATACACCCAGAGCTGAGTGAGACATAAGGTTGGACACTTTGGGCTGATAGCATTGTTGAGGTTCGATAAGCAAATGCAGACCCTATGAAGTCATACTGCATGGTAGCCATTCCATGGGTCCCAACTCTCCAGGTTTAAGGGATTCTTCCTTCAGCTAAAACATGCATGGGAAACACACATTATGGTGCACCATGTGACGGGGAAACGTTTTCAAATGCATCTCAGTTTTCGTCTCGTTTTACTTGGGTACACCATTCCAGACCCTTTAATAACACTCTCCCCACTGGGAGAGTCTGTACCTTTAACCTCCGGTTTGGCACAGTTTGCAATTTCTGCGCAAGATGTACAAAAATAGGGAGAACCAATGAGAGACTAGGTGTAGGTGTCTGCACGGGCAAATTTAATGCTCATTTCCCACCAGGAAGAGGAATTAACCAAAGGCTCAGCATGCCGTGCCGGAACCAGTTTAGGGCCTGAAGCAATCCAGCAGTTTTGCGGCCAACTTACAATAAAGCAAGTTGAAGAAAGGAGCTCAGGGACACTGTAACTCACAAACCTGCAGAGTTATAAATGACAGCTATCGTCCAAAAATATATTGAAGGAAGGCTGCGAAGAGGACTTGAAAGCGGGGCAGAACTGCAGGAAAACGATTTCAGGGGCTAGACTGGAATTGCATTTAAAGCATAGGAAAAGAGGCAGAACGTCGACAATGATGCACTTGGCCAAAAAGGGCGTATGCGTGTTTTCCTGAATATATTCAGAAAACACGCATACGCCCTTTTTGGCCAACCAAGCATGCATGTTAAAGAATTCTGCACTAAAATGAAATCCCACTGCCCCTCGGTCAAAAGGGCCATCTGAAAAAAGTGTAAAATCCAGAAATGTAGCACAGGCCATGGAGAACAGGGAGCCTTGTTATGCTGATGGGTGGGATGTAAATTTCCAAGAGCCACTCTGGAGAAGTGCATGGTTTTTCCTGAAACACCTAAAAAACAAAGCAACGGAGCCTACGGCACTTCCACTTATGGTCCTATAGATTAGGGAAATTAAAATCAAAAACACACAGCCACCCCAAAGTTTCAGACGGCTCTGTTTACAAGAACCTCGTCTACGGTACAAGTTAAATATCCCAGAAAGCGAAAAATGGATAAAGAAGTTGTGGTACGTACGTATAATGGAATATCACTCACCAATGAAATCTATGTCATCAGGCCCGTCGTGGCATAATGAGTGGATTGAGGTACGATGATTCTAAGTGAAATATGTCACACAGAAAATGAAACATCATAAGATATCACTAATACACGGAATGGAATCTTGGCTACACATGAACTGAATTACAAAACAGAACAGGGTCTCAAGTTGAGAAAACCAACTTATGTTTGCTTAAGGGGAAAGGTGAGTTGGGGTGCTGCATAAAACCAGAGATAGAAATTAGCACAGATACCATTCCATAAGTCAAATATGTAATAGTCAAGACCTACCCCTTGCTCAACGAAATGGGCTAAACACCCTATATTCAACGCCTAGGAATACACCTGACTAGTAAGAATCTTCAAACCCATGGATTTATATGTCTCCATAAGAGAATCAAGCGTGTGTACAGCTGCATGAAGGCAGCAGAGAAAATCCGATAAATCCCATTATCAAAATGAATTAAAAAAACAAAACACAATGACAGTGAAATAGAGAGCAATTCTTAAATAATTCATTCAGGGCTTGTGATGCAACCTGGATTTACCTCATCTACACCCAGAGCTGAGTGAGACATAAGGTTGGACACTTCGGGCTGATAGCATTGGTGAGGTTCGATGAGCAAATGCAGACCCTTTGAAGTCATACTGCATGGTACCCATTCCATGGGTCCCAACTCTCCAGGTTTAAGCGATTCTTCCTTCAGTTAAAACATGCATGGGAAACCCACAGTATGGTGCACCGTGTGACCGGGAAACGTTTTCAAATGCATCTCAGTTTTCGTCGACTTTTACACGGGTACACAATTCCAGACCCTTTACTAACACTCTCCCCACTTGGAGAGTCAGTGCCTTTAACATGCTGTTTGGCACAGTTTGCAATTTCTGCGCAAGATGAACAGGAATAGGGAGATCCAATGAGAGACTAGCTGTAGGTTTCTGCACCGGCAAATTTAACGCTCATTTCACACCAGGAAGAGGAATTAACCAAATGCTCAGCATTTCATGCCGCAAAAAGATTAGGGCCTGAAGTAATCCTGCGGTTTTGGGGCCAGCTCACAAGAAAGCGATTTGTAGAAAGGAGCTCAGGGGCACTGTAATTCACAAACCTGCAGAGTTATAAATGACAGCTACCGTCCAAAAATATATTGAAGGAAGGCTGCGAAGAGGACTTGAAATCGGGGCAGAATTGCAGGAAAACGATTTCAGCGGGTAGACGGGAATTGCATTTAAAGCATAGGAAAAGAGGCAGAACGTCCACAATGATGCACTTGGCCAAAAAGGGCGTATGCGTTTTTTCCTGAATATATTCAGGAAAAAACGCATACGCCCTTTCTGGCCAACCAAGAAAGCATGTTAAAGATATCTGCACTACAATGAAGTCTCACTGCCCCCCGGTCAAAAGGGCCATCTGAAAAAAGTGTAAAATCCAGAAAGGCAGCACAGGCCATGGAGAACAGGGAGCCTTGTTATGCTGATCGGCGGGATGTAAATTGCCAACAGCCACTCTGGAGAAGTGTATGGTGTTTCCCGGAACACCGAAAAAACAAAGCTACGGAGCCTACGGCACTTCCACTTATGGTCCTATAGCTTAGGGAAATTAAAATCAAAAACACACAGCCACCCAAAAGTGTCGGACGGCTCTGTTTACAAGAACCTCGTCTACGGTACAAGTTAAATATCCCAGAATGTGAAAAATGGATAAAGAAGTTGTGGTACGTACGTACAATGGAATATCACTCAGCAATGAAATCTATGTCATCAGGCCCGTCGCGGCATAATGAGTGGATTCAGGTACGATGATTCTAAGTGAAATAAGTCACACAGAAAATGAAACATCATAAGATATCACTAATACACGGAATGTAAACTTGGCTACACATGAACTGAATTACAAAACAGAACAGGGTCTCAAATTTAGAAAACCAACTTATGCTTGCTTAAGGGGAAAGGTGAGTTGGGGTGCTGCATAAAACCAGAGATAGAAATTAGCACAGATACCTTTCCATAAGCCAAATATGTAATAGTCAAGACCTACCCTTTGCTCAACAAACTGGACTAAACACCCCATGTTCAACGCCTAGGAATACACCTGACTACTAAGAATCTTCAAACCCATGGATTTATATGTCTCCGTAAGAGAATGAAGCGTGTGTACAGCGGCATGAATGCAGCAGAGAAAATCCGATAAATCCCATTATCAAAATGAATTACACAAACAAAACCCAAGGACAGTGAAATAGAGAGCAATTCTTAAATAATTCATTCAGGGCTTGTGATGCAACCTGGATTTACCACATCTACACCCAGAGCTGAGTGAGACATAAGGTTGGGCACTTCGGGCTGATAGCATTGGTGAGGTTCGATGAGCAAATGCAGACCCTTTGAAGTCATACAGCATGGTACCCATTCCATGGGTCCCAACGCTCCAAGTTTAAGGGATTCTTCCTTCAGCTAAAACATGCATGGGAAACCCACAGTATGGTGCACCGTGTGACTGGCAAACGTTTTCAAATGCATCTCAGTTTTCGTCTCGTTTTACTTGGGTACACCATTCCAGACCCTTTAATAACACTCTCCCCACTGGGAGAGTCTGTACCTTTAACCTCCGGTTTGGCACAGTTTGCAATTTCTGCGCAAGATGTACAAAAATAGGGAGAACCAATGAGAGACTAGGTGTAGGTGTCTGCACGGGCAAATTTAATGCTCATTTCCCACCAGGAAGAGGAATTAACCAAAGGCTCAGCATGCCGTGCCGGAACCAGTTTAGGGCCTGAAGCAATCCAGCAGTTTTGCGGCCAACTTACAATAAAGCAAGTTGAAGAAAGGAGCTCAGGGACACTGTAACTCACAAACCTGCAGAGTTATAAATGACAGCTATCGTCCAAAAATATATTGAAGGAAGGCTGCGAAGAGGACTTGAAAGCGGGGCAGAACTGCAGGAAAACGATTTCAGGGGCTAGACTGGAATTGCATTTAAAGCATAGGAAAAGAGGCAGAACGTCGACAATGATGCACTTGGCCAAAAAGGGCGTATGCGTGTTTTCCTGAATATATTCAGAAAACACGCATACGCCCTTTTTGGCCAACCAAGCATGCATGTTAAAGAATTCTGCACTAAAATGAAGTCCCACTGCCCCTCGGTCAAAAGGGCCATCTGAAAAAAGTGTAAAATCCAGAAATGTAGCACAGGCCATGGAGAACAGGGAGCCTTGTTATGCTGATGGGTGAGATGTAAATTTCCAAGAGCCACTCTGGAGAAGTGCATGGTTTTTCCTGAAACACCTAAAAAACAAAGCAACGGAGCCTACGGCACTTCCACTTATGGTCCTATAGATTAGGGAAATTAAAATCAAAAACACACAGCCACCCCAAAGTTTCAGACGGCTCTGTTTACAAGAACCTCGTCTACGGTACAAGTTAAATATCCCAGAAAGCGAAAAATGGATAAAGAAGTTGTGGTACGTACGTATAATGGAATATCACTCACCAATGAAATCTATGTCATCAGGCCCGTCGTGGCATAATGAGTGGATTGAGGTACGATGATTCTAAGTGAAATATGTCACACAGAAAATGAAACATCATAAGATATCACTAATACACGGAATGGAATCTTGGCTACACATGAACTGAATTACAAAACAGAACAGGGTCTCAAGTTGAGAAAACCAACTTATGTTTGCTTAAGGGGAAAGGTGAGTTGGGGTGCTGCATAAAACCAGAGATAGAAATTAGCACAGATACCATTCCATAAGTCAAATATGTAATAGTGAAGACCTACCCCTTGCTCAACGAAATGGGCTAAACACCCTATATTCAACGCCTAGGAATACACCTGACTAGTAAGAATCTTCAAACCCATGGATTTATATGTCTCCATAAGAGAATCAAGCGTGTGTACAGCTGCATGAAGGCAGCAGAGAAAATCCGATAAATCCCATTATCAAAATGAATTAAAAAAACAAAACACAATGACAGTGAAATAGAGAGCAATTCTTAAATAATTCATTCAGGGCTTGTGATGCAACCTGGATTTACCTCATCTACACCCAGAGCTGAGTGAGACATAAGGTTGGACACTTCGGGCTGATAGCATTGGTGAGGTTCGATGAGCAAATGCAGACCCGTTGAAGTCATACTGCATGGTACCCATTCCATGGGTCCCAACTCTCCAGGTTTAAGCGATCCTTCCTTCAGTTAAAACATGCATGGGAAACCCACAGTATGGTGCACCGTGTGACCGGGAAACGTTTTCAAATGCATCTCAGTTTTCGTCGACTTTTACACGGGTACACAATTCCAGACCCTTTACTAACACTCTCCCCACTTGGAGAGTCAGTGCCTTTAACCTGCTGTTTGGCACAGTTTGCAATTTCTGCGCAAGATGAACAGGAATAGGGAGATCCAATGAGAGACTAGCTGTAGGTTTCTGCACCAGCAAATTTAACGCTCATTTCACACCAGGAAGAGGAATTAACCAAATGCTCAGCATTTCATGCCGCAAAAAGATTAGGGCCTGAAGCAATCCTGCGGTTTTGGGGCCAGCTCACAAGAAAGCGATTTGTAGAAAGGAGCTCAGGGGCACTGTAATTCACAAACCTGCAGAGTTATAAATGACAGCTACCGTCCAAAAATATATTGAAGGAAGGCTGCGAAGACGACTTGTAAGTGGGGCAGAATTGCAGGAAAACGATTTCAGGGGGTAGACGGGAATTGCATTTAAAGCATAGGAAAAGAGGCAGAACGTTGACAATGATGCTCTTGGCCAAAAAGGGCGTATGCGTTTTTTCCTGAATATATTCAGGAAAAAACGCATACGCCCTTTTTGGCCAACCAAGCAAGCATGTTAAAGAAATCTGCACTACAATGAAGTCTCACTGCCCCCCGGTCAAAAGGGCCATCTGAAAAAAGTGTAAAATCCAGAAAGGCAGCACAGGCCATGGAGAACAGGGAGCCTTGTTATGCTGATCGGCGGGATGTAAATTGCCAACAGCCACTCTGGAGAAGTGTATGGTGTTTCCCGGAACACCGAAAAAACAATGCTACGGAGCCTCCGGCACTTGCACTTATGGTCCTATAGCTTAGGGAAATTAAAATAAAAAACACACAGCCACCCCAAAGTGTCGGACGGCTCTGTTTACAAGAACCTCGTCTAAGGTACAAGTTAAATATCCCAGAATGTGAAAAATGGATAAAGAAGTTGTGGTACGTACGTACAATGGAATATCACTCAGCAATGAAATCTATGTCATCAGGCCCGTCGCGGCATAATGAGTGGATTCAGGTACGATGATTCTAAGTGAAATAAGTCACACAGAAAATGAAACATCATAAGATATCACTAATACACGGAATGTAAACTTGGCTACACATGAACTGAATTACAAAACAGAACAGGGTCTCAAATTTAGAAAACCAACATATGCTTGCTTAAGGGGAAAGGTGAGTTGGGGTGCTGCATAAAACCAGAGATAGAAATTAGCACAGATACCTTTCCATAAGCCAAATATGTAATAGTCAAGACCTACCCTTTGCTCAACAAAATGGACTAAACACCCCATGTTCAACGCCTAGGAATACACCTGACTAGTAAGAATCTTCAAACCCATGGATTTATATGTCTCCGTAAGAGAATGAAGCGTGTGTACAGCGGCATGAATGCAGCAGAGAAAATCCGATAAATCCCATTATCAAAATGAATTACACAAACAAAACCCAAGGACAGTGAAATAGAGAGCAATTCTTAAATAATTCATTCAGGGCTTGTGATGCAACCTGGATTTACCACATCTACACCCAGAGCTGAGTGAGACATAAGGTTGGGCACTTCGGGCTGATAGCATTGGTGAGGTTCGATGAGCAAATGCAGACCCTTTGAAGTCATACAGCATGGTACCCATTCCATGGGTCCCAACGCTCCAAGTTTAAGGGATTCTTCCTTCAGCTAAAACATGCATGGGAAACCCACAGTATGGTGCACCGTGTGACTGGCAAACGTTTTCAAATGCATCTCAGTTTTCGTCCCCTTTTACTCGGGTTCACCATTCCAGACGCCTTACGAACACTCTCCCCACTTGGAGAGTCAGTGCCTTTAACCTCCTGTTGGGCACAGTTTGCAATTTCTGCACAAGATGAAAAGGAATAGGGAGAACGAATGAGAGACTAACTCTAGGTGTCTGCACGGGCAAATTTAACGCTCATTTCCCACCAGGAAGAGGAATTAACCAAAGGCTCAGCATGCCGTGCCAGAACCAGACTAGGGCCTGAGGCAATCCTGTGGGTTTGCGGCCAGCTCACAAGATAGCGAGTTGAAGAAATGAGCTCAGGGGCACTGTAACTCACAAACCTGCAGAGTTATAAATGACAGCTATCGTCCAAAAATATATTGAAGGAAGGCTGCGAAGACGACTTTTAAGCAGGAAAGATTTGCAGGAAAACGATTTTAGGGGGTAGACGGGAATTGCATTTAAAGCATATGAAAAGAGGCAGAACGTCGACAATGATGCTCTTGGCCAAAAAGGGCGTATGCGTTTTTTCCTGAATATATTCAGGAAAAAACGCATACGCCCTTTTTGGCCAACCAAGCAAGCATGTTAAAGAAATCTGCACTACAATGAAGTCTCACTGCCCCCCGGTCAAAAGGGCCATCTGAAGAAAGTGTAAAATCCAGAAAGGCAGCACAGGCCATGGAGAACAGGGAGCCTTGTTATGCTGATGGGCGGGATGTAAATTGCCAACAGCCAGTCTGGAAAAATGTATGGTGTTTCCCGGAACATCTAAAAAACAAAGCAACGGAGCCTATGGCACTTCCCCTTATGGTCCTATAGCTTAGGAAAATTAAAATCAAAAACACACAGCCACCCAAAAGTGTCGGACGGCTCTGTTTACAAGAACCTCGTCTAAGGTACAAGTTAAATATCCCAGAATGTGAAAAATGGATAAAGAAGTTGTGGTACGTACGTACAATGGAATATCACTCAGCAATGAAATCTATGTCATCAGGCCCGTCGCGGCATAATGAGTGGATTCAGGTACGATGATTCTAAGTGAAATAAGTCACACAGAAAATGAAACATCATAAGATATCACTAATACACGGAATGTAAACTTGGCTACACATGAACTGAATTACAAAACAGAACAGGGTCTCAAATTTAGAAAACCAACTTATGCTTGCTTAAGGGGAAAGGTGAGTTGGGGTGCTGCATAAAACCAGAGATAGAAATTAGCACAGATACCTTTCCATAAGCCAAATATGTAATAGTCAAGACCTACCCCTTGCTCAACGAAATGGACTAAACACCCCATATTCAACGCCTAGGAATACACCTGACTAGTAAGAATCTTCAAACCCATGGATTTATATGTCTCCGTAAGAGAATGAAGCGTGTGTACAGTGGCATGAAGGCAGCAGAGAAAATCCGATAAATCCCATTATCAAAATGAATTACACAAACAAAACACAAGGACAGTGAAATAGAGAGCAATTCTTAAATAATTCATTCAGGGCTTGTGATGCAACCTGGATTTACCACATCTACACCCAGAGCTGAGTGAGACATAAGGTTGGGCACTTCGGGCTGATAGCATTGGTGAGGTTCGATGAGCAAATGCAGACCCTTTGAAGTCATACAGCATGGTACCCATTCCATGGGTCCCAACTCTCCAAGTTTAAGGGATTCTTCCTTCAGCTAAAACATGCATGGGAAACCCACAGTATGGTGCACCGTGTGACTGGCAAACGTTTTCAAATGCATCTCAGTTTTCGTCCCCTTTTACTCGGGTTCACCATTCCAGACCCTTTACGAACACTCTCCCCACTTGGAGAGTCAGTGCCTTTAACCTCCTGTTGGGCACAGTTTGCAATTTCTGCGCAAGATGAAAAGGAATAGGGAGAACCAATGAGAGACTAGCTCTAGGTGTCTGCACGGGCAAATTTAACGCTCATTTCCCACCAGGAAGAGGAATTAACCAAAGGCTCAGCATGCCGTGCCGGAACCAGATTAGGGCCTGAGGCAATCCTGTGGGTTTGCGGCCAGCTCACAAGATAGCGAGTTGAAGAAATGAGCTCAGGGGCACTGTAACTCACAAAACTGCAGAGTTATAAATGACAGCTATCGTCCAAAAATATATTGAAGGAAGGCTGTGAAGACGACTTGTAAGTGGGGCAGAATTGCAGGAAAACGATTTCAGGGGGTAGACGGGAATTGCATTTAAAGCATAGGAAAAGAGGCAGAACGTCGACAATGATGCTCTTGGCCAAAAAGGGCGTATGCGTTTTTTCCTGAATATATTCAGGAAAAAACGCATACGCCCTTTTTGGCCAACCAAGCAAGCATGTTAAAGAAATCTGCACTACAATGAAGTCTCACTGCCCCCCGGTCAAAAGGGCCATCTGAAAAAAGTGTAAAATCCAGAAAGGCAGCACAGGCCATGGAGAACAGCGAGCCTTGTTATGCTGATGGGCGTGATGTAAATTGCCAACAGCCAGTCTGGAAAAATGTATGGTGTTTCCCGGAACATCTAAAAAACAAAGCAACGGAGCCTATGGCACTTCCCCTTATGGTCCTATAGTTTAGGAAAATTAAAATCAAAAACACACAGCCACCCAAAAGTGTCGGACGGCTCTGTTTACAAGAACCTCGTCTACGGTACATGTTAAATATCCCAGAATGTGAAAAATGGATAAAGAAGTTGTGGTACGCACGTACAATGGAATATCACTCAGCAATGAAATCTATGTCATCAGGCCCGTCGCGGCATAATGAGTGGATTCAGGTACGATGATTCTAAGTGAAATAAGTCACACAGAAAATGAAACATCATAAGATATCACTAATACACGGAATGTAAACTTGGCTACACATGAACTGAATTACAAAACAGAACAGGGTCTCAAATTTAGAAAACCAACTTATGCTTGCTTAAGGGGAAAGGTGAGTTGGGGTGCTGCATAAAACCAGAGATAGAAATTAGCACAGATACCTTTCCATAAGCCAAATATGTAATAGTCAAGACCTACCCCTTGCTCAACGAAATGGACTAAACACCCCATATTCAACGCCTAAGAATACACATGACTAGTAAGAATCTTCAAACCCATGGATTTATATGTCTTGGTAAGAGAAAGAAGCCCTTGTACAGTAGTATGAATGCAGCAGAGAAAATCCGATAAATCCCATTATCAAAATGAATTACAAAAACAAAACACAAGGACAGTGAAATAGAGAGCAATTCTTAAATAATTCATTCAGGGCTTGTGAAGCAACCTGGATTTACCTCATCTAAACTCAGAGCTGAGTGAGACATAAGGTTGGACACTTCGGGCTGATAGCATTGGTGAGGTTCGATGAGCAAATGCAGACCATTAGAAGTCATATTGCATGGTACCCATTCCATGGGTCCCAACTCTCCAGGTTTAAGCGATTCTTCCTTCAGCTAAAGCATGCATGGGAAACCCACAGTATGGTGCACCGTGTGACCGGGAAACGTTTTCACATGCATCTCAGTTTTTGTCCTCTTTTACTCGGGTTCACCATTCCAGACCCTTTACTAACACTCTCCGCACTTGGAGAGTCAGTGCCTTTAACCTCCTGTTTGGCACAGTTTGCAATTTCTGCGCAAGATGAACAGGAATAGGGAGAACCAATGAGAGACTAGCTGTAGGTGTCTGCACGGGCAAATTTAACGCTCATTTCCAACCAGGAAGAGGAATTAACCAAAGGCTCAGCATGCCGTGCCTGAACCAAATTAGGGCCTGAAGGAATCCTGCGGCTTTTCGGCCAGCTCAAAAGAAAGCAATTCGAAGAACGGAGCTCAGGGGCACTGTAATTCACAAACCTGCAAAGTTATAAATGACAGCTATCGTCCAAAAATATATTGAAGGAAGGCTGCGAAGAGGACTTGAAAGCGGGGCAGAATTCTAGGAAAACGATTTCAGGGGGTAGACTGGAATTGCATTTAAAGCATAGGAAAAGAGGCAGAACGTCGACAATGATGCTCTTAGCCAAAAAGTGCGTATGCGTTTTTTCCTGAATATATTCAGGAAAAAACGCATACGCACTTTTTGGCCAACCAAGCAAGCATGTTAAAGAAATCTGCACTACAATGAAGTCTCACTGCCCCCCGGTCAAAAGGGCCATCTGAAAAAAGTGTAAAATCCAGAAATGCAGGACAAGTCATGGAGAACAGGGAGCCTTGTTATGCTGATGGTCAGGATGTAATTTGCCAACAGCCACTCTGGAGAAGTGTATGGTGTTTCCTGAAACACGTAGGAAACAAAGCAACACAGCCTATGGCACTTCCACATATGGTCCTATAGCATAGGGAAATTAAAATAAAACACACACAGCCACCCCAAAGTTTGGGACGGCTCTGTTTACAAGAACCTCGTCTACGGTACAAGTTAAATATCCGAGAAAGCAAAAAATGGATAAAGAAGTTGTGGTACGTACGTACAATGCAATATCACTCAGCAATTAAATCTACGTCACCAGGCCCGTAGAGGCATAATGAGTCGATTCAGGTAGGATGATTCTACGAGAGATAAGTCACACAGAAAAAGAAACATTATAAGATATCACTAATACACGGAATGTAAACTTGGCTACACATGAACTGAATTACAAAACAGAACAGGGTCTCAAATTCAGAAAACCAACTTATGCTTGCTTATGGGGAAAGGTGAGTTGGGGTGCTGCATAAAACCAGAGATTGAAATTAGCACAGATACCTTTCCATAAGCCAAATATATAATAGACAAGACCTACTCCTTGCTAAACGAAATGGGCTCAACACCCCATATTCAACGCCTGGGAATATACCTGACAAGTAAGAATCTTAAAACCCATGGATTTATATGTCTCCATAAGGAAATCAAGCATGTGTACAGCAGCCTGAACGCAGCAGTGAAAATCCGATAAATCCCATTATCAAAATAAATTTCAAAAACAAAACACAATGACAGTGAAATAGAGAGCAATTCTTAAATAATTCATTCAGGGCTTGTGATGCAACCTGGAATTACCACATCTACACCCAGAGCTGGGTGAGACATAAGGCTGGACAGTTCGGGCTGATAACATTGGTGAGGTTCAGTGAGCAAACGCAGACCCTTTGAAGTCACACTGCATGGTACCCATTCCATGGGTCCCAACTCTCCAGGTTTAAGGGATTCTTCCTTCAGCTAAAACATGCATGGGAAACCCAGAGTATGGTCCACCGTGTGATTGGGAAACGTTTTCAAATGCATCTCAGGCTTCGTCCCCTGGTACTCGGGCTCACGGTTCCAGACGCTTTACTAACACTCTCCCCACTTGGAGAGTCAGTGCCTTTAACCTCCTGTTTGGCACAGTTTGCAATTTCTGTGCAAGATGAACAGGAATAGGGAGAACCAATGAGAGACTAGCTGTAGGTGTCTGCACGGGCAAATGGAACGCTCATTTCCCACCAGGAAGAGTAATTAATCAAAGGCTCAGCATGCCCTGCCCGAGCCAGATTAGGGCCTGAAGCAATCCAGCGGTTTTGCGGCCAGCTCACAAGAAAGCGAGTTGAAGAAAGGAGCTCAGGGGCACTGTAATTCACAAACCTGCAGAGTTATGAATGACAGCTATCGTCCAAAAATGTATTGAAATAAGTCTTCGAAGAGGACTTGAAAGTGGGGCAGAATTTCAGGAAAACGATTTCAGGGGGTAGACTGGAATTGCACTTAAAGCATAGGAAAAGAGGCCGAATGTCGACAATGATGCACTTGGCCAAAAAGGGCGTATGCGTTTTTTCCTGAATATATTCAGGAAAAAACGCATATGCCCTTTTTGGCCAACCAAGCAAGCCTGTAAAGAAATCTGCACTACAATGAAGTCTCACTGCCCCCAGGTCACAAGGGCTATCTGAAAAAAGTGTAAAATCCAGAAAGGCAGGACAGGTCATGGAGAACAGGGAGCCTTGTTATGCTGATGGGCGGGATGTAAATTGCCAACAGCCACTCTGGAGAAGTGTATGGTGTTTCCTGAAACACGTAGGAAACAAAGCAACACAGCCTATGGCACTTTCACTTATGGTCCTGTAGCTTAGGGAAATTAAAATCAAAAACACACAGCCACCCCAAAGTTTGGGACGGCTCTGTTTACAAGAACCTCGTCTACGGTACAAGTTAAATATCCGAGAAAGCAAAAAATGGATAAAGAAGTTGTGGTACGTACGTACAATGGAATATCACTCAGCAATGAAATCTATGTCATCAGGCCCGTAGCGGCATAATGAGTGGATTCAGGTACGATGATTCTACGAGAAATAAGTCACACAGAAAAAGAAACATCATAAGATATCACTAATACACGGAATGTAAACTTGGCTACACATGAACTGAATTACAAAACAGAAGAGGGTCTCAAATTTAGAAAACCAACTTATGCTTGCCTATGGGGAAAGGTGAGTTGGGGTGCTGCATATAACCAGAGATTGAAATTAGCACAGAGAGAACACCTACTGAAGGCTGGCAGAAGACCTCAGACCTCCCAAAAGGCAAGAAACTCCCCTCGTACCTGGGTAGGGCAAAAGAAAAAACAGAGATAAATGAATAAGGAGGGAACCTGCAGCAGTGGGAGGGAGCTGTGAAGGAGGAAAAGTTTCCACACACTAGGAAGCCCCTCCGGGGGCGGAGACCGCGGGAGGCGGAGGGGGGAGCTTCGGGACCGCGGAGTAGTGCACAGCGAGGGGTGCGGAGGGCAAAGCGGGGAGATTCCCGCACAGAGGATCGGTGCCCACCGGCACTCACCAGCCCGAGAGGCTTGTCTGCTCACCCGCCGGGGCGGGCGGGGCTGCGAGCTGTGGCTCGGGTTTCGGTTTTGGACGGAGCTCAGGTAGAGGACTGGGGTTCGCGGCTTGAACATAGCCTAAAGGGGTTAGTGCACCACGACTAGCTGGGAGGGAGTTCGGGGAAAAGCCTGCACCTGCCGAAGAGGCAAGAGACTTTTTCTTCCCTCTTTGTTTCCTGGTGCGCGAGGAGAGAGGTTTAAGAGCGCTGCTTAAAGGAACTCCAGAGACGGGTGCGAGCCGCGGCTAAAAGCGCGAACCCCAGAGACGGGCGCGAGCCGCGGCTAAAAGCGCGAACCCCAGAGACGGGCGCGAGCCGTGGCTAAAAGCGCGGACCCCAGAAACGGGCGGGAGACGCTAAGGCTGCTGCTGCCGCCACCAAGGGGCCTGTGTGCGAGCACAGGTCACTCTCCACACCCCTCTTCCGCGGAGCCTGTGCAGCCCGCCACTGCCAGGTTCCCGGGAACCAGGGACAACTTCCCCGGGAGAACGCACGGCGGGCCTCAGGCTGGTGCAACGTCACACCGGCCTCTGCCGCAACGTCACGCCGCCTCTGACGCCGCAGGCCCGCCCCGCACGCAGTGCCCCTCCTCCCCCCCCCCCCTGGCCTGAGTGAGCCAGAGCCCCCGAATCAGCGGCTCCTTTAACCCTGTCCTGTCTGAGCAAAAAACAGACGCCCTCCAGCGACCTACACGCAGAGGCAGGGCCAAATCTAAAGCTGAGCTCCTTCCTGTAAGCTGTGAGAACAAAGAAGAGAAAGGGAAATCTCTCCCAGCAGCCTCAGAAGCAGCGGATTAAAGCTCCACAATCAACTTGATATACCCTGCATCTGTGGAATACCTGAATAGACAAGGAATGATCCCAAATTGAAGAGGTGGAATTTAGGAGCGAGATCTATGATTTTTTTCCCTTCTCCTCTTTTTGTGAATGTGTACGTGTATGCTTCTGTGTGAGACCGTGCCTGTATACTCTTGCTTCCACCATTTGTCCTAGGGCTCTATCTGTCCATGGTTTTTTAAAAAACTTTTTTTCTCAATAATTAATTTTAATTGTAATAACTTTATTATACTTTACCTTCGTTCTTTCTTTCTTTCTTTCCTTCCTTCCTTCCCTCCTTTAGACAACGAATCACCCCAAATTGAGGAGGTGGTCTCTGAGAGCAAGATTTATGATTTTTCCCCCTTTACCTCTTTTTGTGAAGGTGTATGTGTATGCTTCTGTGTAAGATTTTCTCTGTATAGCTTTGCTTCCAACATTTGTCCTAAGGTTCTATCCGTCCCCTTTTTTTTTTCTAAATATTTTTTAATTCAATAACTATATTATACTTTATTTTATTTTTACTTATCTTCTTTCTTTCTGTCTTTTTTCCTTCTTTCCCTCCTTCCTTCCTTCCTTCCTTCCTCCCTCCCTCCCTCCTTTCTTTCCTTCTTTGCTTCTTTCTTCCTTCCTTCCTTTCCTCCTTTCCTTCTTTCTTTCCTCATACTTCTACTAATTCTCTCTACTTTTTCTCCCTTTTATTCTGAGCCGTGTGGATGAAAGGCTCTTGGTGCTCCAGCCAGGAGTCAGGGCTCTGCCTCTGAGGTAGGAGAGCCAACTTCAGGGCACTGGTCAACAAGAGGCCACCCAGCTCCACATAATATTAAATGGTGGAAATCTCCCAGTGACCTCCATCTTAACACCAGCACCCAGCTTCACTCAACGACCAGCAAGCCACAGTGCTAGACAACCTATGCCAAACAACTAGCAAAACAGGAACACAACCCCACCCATTAGCAGAGAGGCTGCCGAAAATCATAATAAGGCCACAGACACCCCAAAACACACCACCAGAAGTGAACCTGCCCACTAAAGAGACAAGATCCAGCCTCATCCACCAGAACACAGGCACTAGTCCCCTCCACCAGGAAGCCTACACAACCCACTGAAACAACCTTATCCACTGGAGACAGACATCAAAAACAACGGGAACACGTACGTGCAGCCTGCAAAAAGGAGACCCCAAACACAGTAAGATAAGCAAAATGAGAAGACAGAAAAACACACAGCAGATGAAGGAGCAAGATAAAAATGCACCAGACCTAACAAATGAAGAAGAAATAGGCAGTCTACCTGAAAAAGAATTCAGAATAATGATAGTAAGGATGATCCGAAATCTTGGAAGTAGAATGGACAAAATGCAAGAAACAGTTAACAAGGACCTAGAAGAAATAAAGATGAAACAAGCAATGATGAACAATGCAATAAATGAAATTAAAAGTACTCTAGATGGGATCAATAACAGAATAACTGAGGCAGAAGAACGGATAAGTGACCTGGAAGATAAAATAGTGGAAATAACTACTGCAGAGCAGAATAAAGAAAAAAGAATGAAAAGAACTGAGGACAGTCTCAGAGACCTCTGGGACAACATTAAACGCAACAACATTCGAATTATAGGGGTTCCAGAAGAAGAAGAGAAAAAGAAAGGGACTGAGAAAATATTTGAAGAGATTATAGTTGAAAACTTCCCTAATATGGGAAAGGAAATAGTTAATCAAGTCCAGGAAGCACAGAGAGTCCCATACAGGATAAATATAAGGAGAAATACGCCAAGACACATATTAATCAAACTGTCAAAAATTAAATACAAAGAAAGCATATTAAAAGCAGCAAGGGAAAAACAACAAATAACACACAAGGGAATCCCCATAAGGTTAACAGCTGATCTCTCAGCAGAAACCCTACAAGCCAGAAGGGAGTGGCAGGACATACTGAAAGTGATGTAGGAAAAAAACCTGCAACCAAGACTACTCTACCCAGCAAGGATCTCATTCAGATTTGATGGAGAAATTAAAACCTTTACAGACAAGCAAAAGCTGAGAGAGCTCAGCACCACCAAACCAGCTTTACAACAAATGCTAAAGGAACTTCTCTAGACAAGGAACACAAGAGAAGGAAAAGACCTATAATAACGAACCCAAAACAATATAGAAAATGGGAATAGGAACATACATATCGATAATTACCTTAAATGTAAATGGACTGGGGGACCTTGAAGATGGCGGAAGAGTAAGACGCGGAGATCGCCTTCCTCCCCACGGATACACCAGAAATACATCTACACGTGGAACAACTCCTACAGAACACCTACTGAAGGCTGGCAGAAGACCTCAGACCTCCCAAAAGGCAAGAAACTCCCCACGTACCTGGGTAGGGCAAAAGAAAAAAAGAAAAAACAGAGACAAAAGAATAAGGACGGCACCTGCGCCAGTGAGAGGGAGCTGTGAAGGAGGAAAAGTTTCCACACACTAGGAAGCCCCTCCGCGGGCGGAGACTGCGGGAGGCGGAGGGGGGGGCTTCGGGACCGAGGAGTAGTGCACAGCGACGGGTGCGGAGGGCAAAGCGGGGAGATTCCCGCACAGAGGATCGGTGCCGACCGGCACTCACCAGCCCGAGAGGCTTGTCTGCTCACCCGCCCGGGCGGGCGGGGCTGCGAGCTGAAGCTCGGGTTTCGGTTTTGGACGGAGCGCAGGGAGAGGACTGGGGTTGGCGGCTTGAACATAGCCTGAAGGGGTTAGTGCACCACGACTAGCCGGGAGGGAGTTCGGGGAAAAGCCTGCACCTGCCGAAGAGGCAAGAGACTTTTTCTTCCCTCTTTGTTTCCTGGTGCGCGAGGAGAGGGGTTTAAGAGCGCTGCTTAAAGGAACTCCAGAGACGGGCGCGAGCCGCGGCTAAAAGCGCGAACCCCAGAGACGGGCGCGAGCCGCGGCAAAAAGCGCGAACCCCAGAGACGGGCGCGAGCCGCGGCTAAAAGCGCGGACCCCAGAGACGGGCGGGAGACGCTAAGGCTGCTGCTGCCGCCACCAAGGGGCCTGTGTGCGAGCACAGGTCACTCTCCACACCCCTCTTCTGCGGAGCCTGTGCAGCCCGCCACTGCCAGGTTCCCGGGAACCAGGGACAACTTCCCCGGGAGAACGCACGGCGGGCCTCAGGCTGGTGCAACGTCACGCCGGCCTCTGCCGCAACGTCACGCCGCCTCTGACGCCGCAGGCCCGCCCCGCACGCAGTGCCCCTCCTTCCCCCCCCTCACCCCCGGCCTGAGTAAGCCTGAGCCCCCGAATCAGCGGCTCCTTTTACCCCGTCCTGTCTGAGCAAAAAACAGACGCCCTCCAGCGACCTACACGCAGAGGCAGGGCCAAATCCAAAGCTGAGCTCCTGTGAGCTGTGAGAACAAAGAAGAGAAAGGGAAATCTTTCCCAGCAGCCTCAGAAGCAGAGGATTAAAGCTCCACAATCAACTTGATATACCCTGCATCTGTGGAATACCTGAATAGACAAGGAATGATCCCAAATTGAAGAGGTGGAATTTAGGAGCGAGATCTATGATTTTTTTCCCTTCTCCTCTTTTTGTGAATATGTACGTGTATGCTTATGTGTGACATCTTGTCTGTATACTCTTGCTTCCACCATTTGTCCTAGGGCTCTATCCGTCCACGGTTTTTAAAAAAAAAAAAAATTTTTTTTCTCAATAATTAATTTTAATTGTAATAACTTTATTATACTTTACCGTCGTTCCTTCTTTCTTTCTTTCTTTCTTTCCGTCCTTCCCTCCTTTAGACAACGAATCACCCCAAATTGAGGAGGTGGTCTCTGAGAGCAAGATTTATGACTTTTCCCCCTTTACCTCTTTTTGTGAAGGTGTATGTGTATGCTTCTGTATAAGATTTTCTCTGTATAGCTTTGCTTCCAACATTTGTCCTAAGGTTCTATCCGTCCCTCTTTTTTTTTTTTCTAAATATTTTTTAATTCAATAACTATATTATACTTTATTTTATTTTTACTGTATCTTCTTTCTTTCTGTCTTTTTTCCTTCTTTCCCTCCTTCCTTCCTTCCTTCCTTCCTCCCTCCCTCCCTCCTTTCTCTCCTTCTTTGCTTCTTTCTTCCTTCCTTCCTTTCCTCCTTTCCTTCTTTCCTTCCTCATACTTCTACTAATTCTCTCTACTTTTTCTCCCTTTTATTCTGAGCCGTGTGGATGAAAGGCTCTTGGTGCTCCAGCCAGGAGTCAGGGCTCTGCCTCTGAGGTAGGAGAGCCAACTTCAGGACACTGGTCAACAAGAGACCTCCCAGCTCCACATAATATTAAACGGTGGAAATCTCCCAGTGACCTCCATCTTAACACCAGCACCCAGCTTCACTCAACGACCAGCAAGCCACAGTGCTAGACAACCTATGCCAAACAACTAGCAAAACAGGAACACAACCCCACCCATTAGCAGAGAGGCTGCCTAAAATCATAATAAGGCCACAGACACCCCAAAACACACCACCAGACGTGAACCTGCCCACTAGAGAGACAAGATCCAGCCTCATCCACCACAACACAGGCACTAGTCCCCTCCACCAGGAAGCCTACACAACCCACTGAAACAACCTTAGCCACTGAAGACAGACATCAAAAACAACGGGAACTACGAACGTGCAGCCTGCAAAAAGGAGACCCCAAACACAGTAAGATAAGCAAAATGAGAAGACAGAAAAACACACAGCAGATGAAGGAGCAAGATAAAAATGCACCAGACCTAACAAATGAAGAGGAAATAGGCAGTCTACCTGAAAAAGAATTCAGAATAATGATAGTAAGGATGATCCGAAATCTTGGAAGTAGAATGGACAAAATGCAAGAAGCAGTTAACAAGGACCTAGAAGAAATAAAGATGAAACAAGCAATGATGAACAACGCACTAAATGAAATTAAAAGTACTCTAGATGGGATCAATAACAGAATAACTGAGGCAGAAGAACGGATAAGTGACCTGGAAGATAAAATAGTGGAAATAACTACTGCAGAGCAGAATAAAGAAAAAAGAATGAAAAGAACTGAGGACAGTCTCAGAGACCTCTGGGACAACATTAAACGCACCAACATTCGAATTATAGGGGTTCCAGAAGAAGAAGAGAAAAAGAAAGGGACTGAGAAAATATTTGAAGAGATTATAGTTGAAAACTTCCCTAATATGGGAAAGGAAATAGTTAATCAAGTCCAGGAAGCACAGAGAGTCCCATACAGGATAAATACAAGGAGAAATACGCCAAGACACATATTAATCAAACTGTCAAAAATTAAATACAAAGAAAGCATATTAAAAGCAGCAAGGGAAAAACAGCAAATAACACACAAGGGAATCCCCATAAGGTTAACAGCTGATCTCTCAGCAGAAACCCTACAAGCCAGAAGGGAGTGGCAGGACATACTGAAAGTGATGAAGGAGAAAAACCTGCAACCAAGGCTACTCTACCCAGCAAGGATCTCATTCAGATTTGATGGAGAAATTAAAACCTTTACAGACAAGCAAAAGCTGAGAGAGTTTAGCACCACCAAACCAGCTTTACAGCAAATGCTAAAGGAACTTCTCTAGACAAGGAACACAAGAGAAGGAAAAGACCTATAATAACGAACCCAAAACAATATAGAAAATGGGAATAGGAACATACATATCGATAATTACCTTAAATGTAAATGGACTAAATGCTCCCACCAAAAGACACAGATTGGCTGAATGGATACAAAAACAAGACCCTTATATATGCTGTCTACAAGAGACCCACTTCAGACCTAGAGACACATACAGACTGAAAATAAGGGGATGGAAAAAGATATTCCATGCAAATGGAAACCAAAAGAAAGCTGGAGTAGCAATTCTCATATCAGACAAAATAGACTTTAAAATAAGGACTATTACAAGAGACAAAGAAGGACACTACATAATGATAAAGGGATCGATCCAAGAAGAAGATATAACAATTGTAAATATTTATGCACCCAACATAGGAGCACCTCAATACATAAGGCAAATACTAACAGCCATAAAAGGGGAGATTGACAGTAACACATTCATAGTAGGGGACTTTAACACCCCACTTTCACCCATGGACAGATCATCCAAAATGAAAATAAATAAGGAAACACAAGCTTTAAATGATACATTAAACAAGATGGACTTAATTGATATTTATAGGACACTCCATCCAAAAACAACAGAATACACATTTTTCTCAAGTGCTCATGGAACATTCTCCAGGATAGACCATATCTTGGGTCACAAATCAAGCCTTGGTAAATTTAAGAAAATTGAAATTGTATCAAGTATCTTTTCTGACCACAACGCCATGAGACTAGATATCAATTACAGGAAAAGATCTGTAAAAAATACAAACACATGGAAGCTAAACAATACACTACTTAATAATGAAGTGATCACTGAAGAAATCAAAGAGGAAATAAAAAAATACCTAGAAACAAATGACAATGGAGACACAACGACCCAAAACCTATGGGATGCAGCAAAAGCAGTTCTAAGGGGGAAGTTTATAGCAATACAAGCCCACCTTAAGAAGCAGGAAACATCTCGAATAAACAACCTAACCTTGCACCTCAAGCAATTAGAGAAAGAAGAACAAAAAAACCCCAAAGCTAGCAGAAGGAAAGAAATCATAAAAATCAGATCAGAAATAAATGAAAAAGAAATGAAGGAAACGATAGCAAAGATCAATAAAACTAAAAGCTGGTTCTTTGAGAAGATAAACAAAATAGATAAACCAGTAGCCAGACTCATCAAGAAAAAAAGGGAGAAGACTCAAATCAATAGAATTAGAAATGAAAAAGGAGAAGTAACAACTGACACTGCAGAAATAAAAAAAATCATAAGAGATTACTACAAGCAACTCTATGCCAATAAAATGGACAATCTGGAAGAAATGGACAAATTCTTAGAAATGCACAACCTGCCAAGACTGAATCAGGAAGAAATAGAAAATATGAACAGACCAATCACAAGCACTGAAATTGAAACTGTCATTAAAAATCTTCCAACAAACAAAAGCCCAGGACCAGATGGCTTCACAGGTGAATTCTATCAAACGTTTAGAGAAGAGCTAACACCTCTCCTTCTCAAACTCTTCCAAAATATAGCAGAGGGAGGAACACTCCCAAATTCCTTCTACGAGGCCACCATCACCTTGATACCAAAACCAGACAAGGATGTCACAAAGAAAGAAAACTACAGGCCAATATCACTGATGAACATAGATGCAAAAATCCTCAACAAAATACTAGCAAACAGAATCCAACAGCACATTAAAAGGATCATACACCATGATCAAGTGGGGTTTATTCCAGGAATGCAAGGATTCTTCAATATACGCAAATCTATCAATGTGATAAACCATATTAACAAATTGAAAGAGAAAAACCATATGATCATCTCAATAGATGCAGAGAAAGCTTTTGACAAAATTCAACACCCATTTATGCTAAAAACCCTGCAGAAAGTAGGCATAGAGGGAACTTTCCTCAACATAATAAAGGCCATATATGACAAGCCCACAGCAAACATCATCCTCAATGGTGAAAAACTGAAAGCATTTCCACTAAGATCAGGAACAAGACAAGGTTGCCCACTCTCACCACTCTTATTCAACATAGTTTTGGAAGTTTTAGCCACAGCAATCAGAGAAGAAAAGGAAATAAAAGGAATCCAAATCGGAAAAGAAGAAGTAAAGCTGTCACTGTTTGCAGATGACATGATACTATACATAGAGAATCCTAAAGATGCTACCAGAAAACTACTAGAGCTAATCAATGAATTTGGTAAAGTAGCAGGATACAAAGTTAATGCACAGAAATCTCTGGCATTCCTATATACTAATGATGAAAAATCTGAAAGTGAAATCAAGAAAACACTCCCATTTACCATTGCAACAAAAAGAATAAAATATCTAGGAATAAACCTACCTAAGGAGACGAAAGACCTGTATGCAGAAAATTATAAGACACTGATGAAAGAAATTAAAGATGATACAAATAGATGGAGAGATATACCATGTTCTTGGATGGGAAGAATCAACCTTGTGAAAATGACTCTACTACCCAAAGCAATCTACAGATTCAATGCAATCCCTATCAAACTACCACTGGCATTTTTCACAGAACTAGAACAAAAAATTTCACAATTTGTATGGAAACACAAAAGACCCCGAATAGCCAAAGCAATCTTGAGAACGAAAAAAGGAGCTGGAGGAATCAGGCTCCCTGACTTCAGACTATACTACAAAGGTACAGTAATCAAGACAGTATGGTACTGGCACAAAAACAGAAATATAGATCAATGGAACAGGATAGAAAGCCCAGCGATAAACCCACGCACATATGGACACCTTATCTTTGATAAAGGTGGCAGGAATGTACAGTGGAGAAAGGACAGCCTCTTCAATAAATGGTGCTGGGAAAACTGGACAGGTACATGTAAAAGTATGAGATTAGATCACTCCCTAACACCATACACAAAAATAAGCTCAAAATGGATTAAAGACCTAAATGTAAGGCCAGAAACTATCAAACTCTTAGAGGAAAACATAGGCAGAACACTCTATGACATAAATCACAGCAAGATCCTTTCTGACCCACCTCCTAGAGTAATGGAAATAAAAACAAAAATAAACAAATGGGACCTAATGAAACTTCAAAGCTTTTGCACAGCAAAGGAAACCATAATCAAGACCAAAAGACAACCCTCAGAATGGGAGAAAATATTTGCAAATGAAGCAACTGACAAAGGTTTAATCTCCAAAATTTACAAGCAGCTCATGCAGCTCAATAACAAAAAAACAAACAACCCAATCCAAAAATGGGCAGAAGACCTAAATAGACATTTCTCCAAAGAAGATATACAGAATGCCAACAAACACATGAAAGAATGCTCAACATCATTAATCATTAGAGAAATGCAAATCAAAACTACAATGAGATATCATCTCACACCAGTCAGAATGGCCATCATCAAAAAATCTAGAAACAATAAATGCTGGAGAGGGTGTGGAGAAAAGGGAACACTCTTGCACTGCTGGTGGGAATGTGAATTGGTTCAGCCACTATGGAGAACAGTATGGAGGTTCCTTAAAAAACTACAAATAGAATTACCATATGACCCAGCAATCCCACTACTGGGCATATACCCTGAGAAAACCAAAATTCAAAAAGAGTCATGTACCAAAATGTTCATTGCAGCTCTATTTACAATAGCCCGGAGATGGAAACAACCTAAGCGCCCATCATCGGATGAATGGATAAAGAAGATGTGGCACATATATACAATGGAATATTACTCAGCCATAAAAAGAAACGAAATTGAGCTATTTGTAATGAGGTGGATAGACCTAGAGTCTGTCATACAGAGTGAAGTAAGTCAGAAAGAAAAAGACAAATACCGTATGCTAACGCATATATATGGAATTTAAGGGGGAAAAAATGTCATGAAGAACCTAGGGGTAAGACAGGAATAAAGACGCAGACCTACTGGAGAACGGACTTGAGAATATGGGGAGGGGGAAGGGTGAGCTTTGACAGGGTGAGAGAGAGTCATGGACATATACACACTAACAAACGTAGTAAGGTAGATAGCTAGGGGGAAGCAGCCGCAAGGCACAGGGATATTAGCTCGGTGCTTTGTGACAGCCTGGAGGGGTGGGATAGGGAGAGTGGGAGGGAGGGAGACGCAAGAGGGAAGACATATGGGAACATATGTATATGTATAACTGATTCACTTTGTTATAAAGCAGAAACTAACACACAATTGTAAAGCAATTATACCCCAATAAAGATGTTTAAAAAAAAAATGTAAATGGACTAAATGCTCCCACCAAAAGACACAGATTGGCTGAATGGATACAAAAACAAGACCCTTATATATGCTGTCTACAATAGACCCACTTCAGACCTAGAGACACATACAGACTGAAAATAAGGGGATGGAAAAAGATATTCCATGCAAATGGAAACCAAAAGAAAGCTGGAGTAGCAATTCTCATATCAGACAAAATAGACTTTAAAATAAGGACTATTACAAGAGACAAAGAAGGACACTACGTAATGATCAAGGGATCGATCCAAGAAGAAGATATAACAATTGTAAATATTTATGCACCCAACATAGGAGCACCTCAATACATAAGGCAAATACTAACAGCCATAAAATGGGAGATCGACAGTAACACATTCATAGTAGGGGACTTTAACACCCCACTTTCACCCATGGACAGATCATCCAAAATGAAAATAAATAAGGAAACACAAGCTTTAAATGATACATTAAACAAGATGGACTTAATTGATATTTATAGGACACTCCATCCAAAAACAACAGAATACACATTTTTCTCAAGTGCTCATGGAACATTCTCCAGGATAGATCATATCTTGGGTCACAAATCAAGCCTTGGTAAATTTAAGAAAATTGAAATTGTATCAAGTATCTTTTCTGACCACAACGCCATGAGACTAGATATCAATTACAGGAAAAGATCTGTAAAAAATACAAACACATGGAGGCTAAACAATACACTACTTAATAATGAAGTGATCACTGAAGAAATCAAAGAGGAAATTAAAAAATACCTAGAAACAAATGACAATGGAGACACAACGACCCAAAACCTATGGGATGCAGCAAAAGCAGTTCTAAGGGGGAAGTTTATAGCAATACAAGCCCACCTTAAGAAGCAGGAAACATCTCGAATAAACAACCTAACCTTGCACCTCAAGCAATTAGAGAAAGAAGAACAAAAAAACCCCAAAGCTAGCAGAAGGAAAGAAATCATAAAAATCAGATCAGAAATAAATGAAAAAGAAATGAAGGAAATGATAGCAAAGATCAATAAAACTAAAAGCTGGTTCTTTGAGAAGATAAACAAAATAGATAAACCACTAGCCAGACTCATCAAGAGAAAAAGGGAGAAGACTCAAATCAATAGAATTAGAAATGAAAAAGGAGAAGTAACAACTGACACTGCAGAAATAAAAAAAATCATGAGAGATTACTACAAGCAACTCTATGCCAATAAAACGGACAATCTGGAAGAAATGGACAAATTCTTAGAAATGCACAACCTGCCAAGACTGAATCAGGAAGAAATAGAAAATATGAACAGACCAATCACAAGCACAGAAATTGAAACTGTGATTAAAAATCTTCCAACAAACAAAAGCCCAGGACCAGATGGCTTCACAGGTGAATTCTATCAAACGTTTAGAGAAGAGCTAACACCTCTCCTTCTCAAACTCTTCCAAAATATAGCAGAGGGAGGAACACTCCCAAATTCCTTCTACGAGGCCACCATCACCTTGATACCAAAACCAGACAAGGATGTCACAAAGAAAGAAAACTACAGGCCAATATCACTGATGAACATAGATGCAAAAATCCTCAACAAAATACTAGCAAACAGAATCCAACAGCACATTAAAAGGATCATACACCATGATCAAGTGGGGTTTATTCCAGGAATGCAAGGATTCTTTAATATACGCAAATCTATCAATGTGATAAACCATATTAACAAATTGAAGGAGAAAAACCATATGATCATCTCAATAGATGCAGAGAAAGCTTTCGACAAAATTCAACACCCATTTATGATAAAAACCCTGCAGAAAGTAGGCATAGAGGGAACTTTCCTCAACATAATAAAGGCCATATATGACAAGCCCACAGCAAACATCATCCTCAATGGTGAAAAACTGAAAGCATTTCCACTAAGATCAGGAACAAGACAAGGTTGCCCACCCTCACCACTCTTATTCAACATAGTTTTGGAAGTTTTAGCCACAGCAATCAGAGAAGAAAAGGAAATAAAAGGAATCCAAATCGGAAAAGAAGAAGTAAAGCTGTCACTGTTTGCAGATGACATGATACTATACATAGAGAATCCTAAAGATGCTACCAGAAAACTACTAGAGCTAATCAATGAATTTGGTAAAGTAGCAGGATACAAAGTTAATGCACAGAAATCTCTGGCATTCCTATATACTAATGATGAAAAATCTGAAAGTGAAATCAAGAAAACACTCCCATTTACCATTGCAACAAAAAGAATAAAATATCTAGGAATAAACCTACCTAAGGAGACGAAAGACCTGTATGCAGAAAATTATAAGACACTGATGAAAGAAATTAAAGATGATACAAATAGATGGAGAGATATACCATGTTCTTGGATGGGAAGAATCAACCTTGTGAAAATGACTCTACTACCCAAAGCAATCTACAGATTCAATGCAATCCCTATCAAATTACCACTGGCATTTTTCACAGAACTAGAACAAAAAATTTCACAATTTGTATGGAAACACAAAAAACCCCGAATAGCCAAAGCAATCTTGAGAACGAAAAAAGGAGCTGGAGGAATCAGGCTCCCTGACTTCAGACTATACTACAAAGCTACAGTAATCAAGACAGTATGGTACTGGCACAAAAACAGAAAGATAGATCAATGGAACAGGATAGAAAGCCCAGAGATAAACCCACACACATATGGACACCTTATCTTTGATAAAGGTGGCAGGAATGTACAGTGGAGAAAGGACAGCCTCTTCAATAAATGGTGCTGGGAAAACTGGACAGGTACATGTAAAAGTATGAGATTAGATCACTCCCTAACACCATACACAAAAATAAGCTCAAAATGGATTAAAGACCTAAATGTAAGGCCAGAAACTATCAAACTCTTAGAGGAAAACATAGGCAGAACACTCTATGACATAAATCACAGCAAGATCCTTTCTGACCCACCTCCTAGAGTAATGGAAATAAAAACAAAAATAAACAAATGGGACCTAATGAAACTGCAAAGCTTTTGCACAGCAAAGGAAACCATAATCAAGACCAATAGACATTCCTCAGAATGGGAGAAAATATTTGCAAATGACAAAGGATTAATCTCCAAAATTTACAAGCAGCTCATGCAGCTCAATAACAAAAAAACAAACAACCCAATCCAAAAATGGGCAGAAGACCTAAATAGACATTTCTCCAAAGAAGATATACAGAATGCCAACAAACACATGAAAGAATGCTCAACATCATTAATCATTAGAGAAATGCAAATCAAAACTACAATGAGATATCATCTCACACCAGTCAGAATGGCCATCATCAAAAAATCTAGAAACAATAAATGCTGGAGAGGGTGTGGAGAAAAGGGAACACTCTTGCACTGCTGGTGGGAATGTGAATTGGTTCAGCCACTATGGAGAACAGTATGGAGGTTCCTTAAAAAACAACAAATAGAATTACCATATGAACCAGCAATCCCACTACTGGGCATATACCCTGAGAAAACCAAAATTCAAAAAGAGTCATGTACCAAAATGTTCATTGCAGTTCTATTTACAATAGCCCAGAGATGGAAACAACCTAAGCGCCCATCATCGGATGAATGGATAAAGAAGATGTGGCACATATATACAATGGAATATTACTCAGCCTTAAAAAGAAATGAAATTGAGCTATTTGTAATGAGATGGATAGACCTAGAGTCTGTCATACAGAGTGAAGTAAGTCAGAAAGAAAAAGACAAATACCATATGCTAACACATATATATGGAATTTAAGGGGAAAAAAAGTCATGAAGAACCTAGGGGTAAGAGAGGAATAAAGACACAGACCTACTGGAGAACGGACTTGAGAATATGGGGAGGGGGAAGGGTGAGCTTTGACAGGGCGAGAGAGAGTCATGGACATATACACACTAACAAATATAGTAAGGTAGATAGCTAGGGGGAAGCAGTCGCAAGGCATAGGGATATTAGCTCGGTGCTTTGGGAAAGCCTGGAGGGGTGGGATAGGGAGAGTGGGAGGGAGGGAGACGCAAGAGGGAAGACATATGGGAACATATGTATATGTATAACTGATTCACTTTGTTATAAAGCAGAAACTAACACACCATTGTAAAGCAATTATACCCCAATAAAGACTTTAAAAAAAAAAAGAAATTAGCACAGATACCGTTCCATAAGCCAAATATATAATAGAAAAGACCTACTCCTTGCTCAACGAAAAGGACTCAACACCCGATATTCAATGCCTCGGAATATACCTGACAAGTAAGAATCTTAAAACCCATGGATTTATATGTCTCCATAAGGAAATCAAGCGTGTGTACAGCGGCCTAAACGCAGCAGTGAATATCCGATAAATCCCATTATCAAAATAAATTTCAAAAACAAAACACAATGACAGTGAAATAGAGAGCAATTCTTAAATAATTCATTCAGGGCTTGTGATGCAACCTGGATTTACCACAACTACACCCAGAGCTGGGTGAGACATAAGGCTGGACACTTCGGGCTGATAGCATTTGTGAGGTTCGGTGAGCAAATGCAGACCCTTTGAAGTCATACTGCATGGTACCCATTCCATGGGTCCCAACTCTCCAGGTTTAAGGGATTCTTCCTTCAGCTAAAACATGCATGGGAATCCCAGAGTATGGTCCACCGTGTGATTGGGAAACGTTGTCAAATGCATCTCAGGTTTCGTCCCCTGGTACTCGGGTTCACCATTCCAGACGCTTTACTAACACTCTCCCCACTTGGAGAGTCAGTGCCTTTAACCTCCTGTTTGGCACAGTTTGCAATTTCTGCGCAAGATGAACAGCAATAGGGAGAACCAATGAGGGACTAGCTGTAGATGTCTGCACGGGCAAACGTAACGCTCATTTCCCACCAGGAAGAGGAATTAACCAAAGGCTCAGCGTGCCCTGCCCCAAACAGATTAGGGCCTGAAGCAATCCTGTGGTTTTGCGGTCAGCTCACAAGAAAGCGATTTGAAGAAAGGAGCTCAGGGGCACTGTAATTCACAAACCTGCAGAGTTATGAATGACAGCTATCGTCCAAAAATGTATTGAAGTAAGTCTTCGAAGAGGACTTGAAAGCGGGGCAGAATTTCAGGAAAACGATTTCAGGGGGTAGACTGGAATTGCACTTAAAGCATAGGAAAAGAGGCAGAATGTCCACAATGATGCACTTGGCCAAAAAGTGTGTATGCGTTTTTTCCTGAATATATTCAGGAAAAAACGCATACGCCATTATTTGGCCAACCAAGCTAGCGTGTAATGGAAATCTGCACTACAATGAAGTCTCACTGCCCCCCGGTCAAAAGGGCCATCTGAAAACAGTGTAAAATCCAGAAAGGCAGGACAGGTCATGGAGAACAGGGAGCCTTGTTATGCTGATGGGCGAGATGTAAATTGCCAACAGCCACTCTGGAGAAGTGTATGGTGTTTCCTGAAACACGTAGGAAACAAAGCAACACAGCCTATGGCACTTCCACTTATGTTCTTATAGCTTACGGAAATTAAAATAAAAAACACACAGCCACCCCAAAGTTTGGGACGGCTCTGTTTACAAGAACCTCCTCTACGGTACAAGTTAAATATCCGAGAAAGCAAAAAATGGATAAAGAAGTTGTGGTACGCATGTACAATGGAATATCACTCAGCAATGAAATCTACGTCACCAGGCCGGTAGCGGCATGATGAGTGGATTCAGGTAGGATGGTTCTACGAGAAATAAGTCACACAGAAAAAGAAACATCATAAGCTATCACTAATACACGGAATGTAAACTTGGCTACACATGAACTGAGTTACAAAAGAGAACAGGGTCTCAAATTTAGAAAACCAACTTATGCTTGCTTATGGGGAAAGGTGAGTTGGGGTGCTGCATAAAACCAGAGATTGAAGTTAGCACAGATACCGTTCCATAAGCCAAATATATAAGAGACAAGACCTACTCCTTGCTCAACGAAATGGACTCAAAACCCCATATTCAACGCCTGGGAATATACCTGACAAGTAAGAATCTTACAACCCATGGATTTATATGTCTACGTAAGAGAATCAAGCGTGTGTACAGCGGAATAAATGCAGCAGTGAAAATCCGATAAATCCCATTATCAAAATGAATTACAAAAACAAAACACAATGACAGTGAAATAGAGAGCAATTCTTAAATAATTCATTCAGGGCTTGTGATGCAACCTGGATTTACCACATCTACACCCAGAGCTTGGTGAGACATAAGGCCGGACCCTTCAGGCTGATAGCATTGGTGAGGTTCGGTGAGCAAATGCACACCCTTTGTAGTCATACTGCATGGTACCCATTCCATTGGTCCCAACTCTCCAGGTTTAAGGGATTCTTCCTTCAGCTAAAACATGCATGGGAAACCCAGAGTATCGTCCACCGTGTGACCGGTAAACATTTTTAAATGCATCTCAGTTTTCGTCCCCTGGTACTCGGGTTTACCATTCCAGACACTTTACTAACACTCTCCCCACTTGGAGAGTCAGTGCCTTTAACCTCCTGTTTGGCACAGTTTGCAATTTCTGTGCAACATGAACAGGAATAGGGAGAACCAATGAGAGACTAGCTGTAGGTATCTGCACGGGCAAATTTAACGCTCATTTCCCACTAGGAAGAGGAAATAGCCAAAGGCTCAGCATGCCGTGCCAGAACCAGATTAGGGCCTGAAGCAATCCTGCGGTTTTGTGGCCAGCTCACAAGAAAGCGAGTTGAAGAAAGGAGCTCAGAGCCACTGCCATTCACAAATCTGCAGAGTTATAAATGACAGCTATCGTCCAAAAATATCTGAAGTAAGGCTGCGAAGAGGACTTGAAAGCGGGGCAGAATTCCAGGAATACGATTTCAGGAGGTAAACGGGAAGTCCTTTGAAAGCATATTAAAGAGGCAGAACCTCGACAATGATGCCCTTGGTCTAAAGGGCATATCCGGTTTTTCCAGGGCCCTCATTAAAGAGGGTAGGAGGCTCCCAGCATGCTTCAGTGGCCAACAGAGGGCCCACCTCGCCAAGGCGACGTGAGCCAACCAGGCAGGAATGACCTCACATCAGAGGGCCCACCTCACAGAAGGTTAAAGTACCCAGCCAGGATCAGACTCTCACCAGAGTGCCCACATCAGCTTGGGGCTGGGAACCAGGAAGGAGTGTCTTCACACCCATGGGGCCACATCATCGAAAGTTGAGGTACCCAACACATGTTGTCTCAAACCAGAGGACCCACATCACCATGGATCTCGGATTGAGTCAGGCAGGAGTAGCCTCACAACACAGGGCCAATAGAATAAAAAAGCTGAGGAATCCTGCAGTGGGAACCTCCCAGCAGGTGGCCCAGAGCACCGAGTCTATGCGATCCAGGCCACAGTGAACTCACAGCAGAGGGCCCACATCATGAAACTGTGAGCAACCCAGCCATTGTGACCTCAGAGGAGAAGGCCCACATTCCCATGGGGTTGGGAACATGGCACGAGTGTCCTCACACCACTTAGCATGTATCAGAAAATGTGGGTACCCAGCAGTTAGGGCCTGACGCCAGAGGGCCCTCATCACGGAGGGGAGGAGGCTCCCAGCAGGCTCCAACTGACACAAGAGGGCCGACGTTGCCAAGGCGGGGTGTGCCAGCCAGGCAGGAGTGACCTCACAGCAGAGGGCCCACCTCACAGAAGGGTGAGGAACCCAGCCAGGATCACACTCTCATCAGAGGACCCACATCACCAAGGGGATAGGAACCAGGCAGGAGTGTCCTCACACCAGTGGGGCCACATAATTGAAAGGTGAGGGACCCAGCACACGTAGACTCAAACCAGAGCACACACTTCACCATGGGGCCTGGAGTGAAGCAGGCAGGAGGAGTCTCAAAACAGAGGGCCCATAGAAGAAAAAAGGTGAGGAATCCCGCAGTTGGAACCTCCCTGCAGTCGGCCAGCAGCAGCGAGGCTATGGGATCCAGGCCGGAGTGAACTCACACCAGAGGGCCCTCATCATGAAACTGAGCAACCCAATGTTGGGACCTCAGAGCAGAAGGCCAACATTCCCATGGGGTTGGGAACCTGGCAGGAGTGTACTCGCACCACAGGGTGCACATCAGAAAATTTTGGGAGCTCAGGAGTTAGGGCCTGACGCCAGCGGTCCCTCATTACCGAGGGGAGGAGACCCTCAGCAGGCACCAACTCCCAACTGAGGGCCCATGTATCCAAGGTGACGTGTGCCAGTCAGGCAGGAGTGACCTCACAGCAGAGGGCCTACCTCACAGAAGAGTGAGGAACCCAGCCAGCATAAGACTCTCACCAGAGAACCCACATCACCAAGGGGATCAGAACAAGGCAGGAGTGTCCTCACACCAGTGGGGCCACATTATACAAAGGTGAGGAACCCAGCACATGTGGCCTAAACCAGAGGACCCACATTTCCAAGGGGCTCCGAGTGAGGCAGGCAGGAGTAGCCTAACAACACAGGGCCCACAGAATAAAAAATGTGAGGAATCCAGCAGTTTGAACCTCCCAGCAGGTGGCCCAGATCATGGAGTCTATGGGACCCAGGCCACAGTGAACTCACAGCAGAGGGCCCACATCATGAAACTGTGAGCAACCCAGCCGGTGGGACCTCAAAGCAGAAGGCCCACATCCCCATGGGGATGGGAACCTCACAGGAGTGTCCTCGCACAACTTAGAACATATCAGAAAATGGGGGAACCCAGCAGTTAGGGCCTGACGCCAGAGGGCCCTCATCACCGAGGAGAGGAGGCTACCAGCAGGCTCCAAATGCCACCAGAGGGCCGACGTCACCAAGGCAACGGGAGCAAGCCAGGCAGGAGTTACCTCACAGCAGAGGGCTCACCTCACAGGAGTGTGAGGAACCCAACCAGGATCAGACTCTAACCAGAGGGCCCACATCACCAAGGGGATGGAAACCAGGCAGGAGTGCCCTCACACCAGTGGGGCCACATCAGCAAAAGGTGAGGAACACAGCACATGTGGCCTCAAACAAGGGGACACACATCACGAAAGGGCTGGGAGTGAGGCATGCAGGAGGAGACTCAAAACAGAGGGCCCATGGAATAAAAAAGGTGAGGAACCCCGCAGTTGGAAGCTCCAAGCAGGTGGCCCAGAGCACCGAGGCTATGGGATCCATGCCGGAGTGAACTCACAGTAGACGGCCCACATTCTGACACTGTGAGCAACACAGCCGTTGGGACCTCACAGCAGAAAGCCCACATCCCCATGGGGATGGGACCCTGGCAGGAGTGTACTCGCATGACAGGCCGCACATCAGAAAATTTTGGGAGCCCATGAGCTAGGGCCTGACGCCAGTGGGTCCTCATTACCGAGGGGAGGAGACTCCCAGCAGGCACCAACTCCCAAGTGAGGGTGCACATCGCCAAGGTGACGTGTGCCAGCCAGGCAGGAGTGACCTCACAGCAGAGGGCCCACCTCCCAGAAGTGTGAGGAATCCAGCCAGGATCAGACTCTCACCAGAGGGCCCCCATCACCAAGGGGATGGGAACCAGGCAGGAGTGTCCTCACACCAGTGGGGCCACATCAATAAAAGTGAGGAAACTGGCACAGGTGGCCTCAAACCAGAAGACCTACATCACAAATGGGCTGGGAGTGAGTCAGGAAGGAGGAGCGTGAAAACACAGGACCCAAAGAATAAAAAAGGTAAGGAATCCAGCAGTAGGAACCTCCCAGCAGGCGGCTCAGAGCACAGAGTCTATGGGATCTAGGCCTGAGTGAACTAACACCAGAGAGCCAACATCATGAAACGGTGAACAACACAGGTGTTGGGACCTTAGAGCAGAAGGCCCACATGCCCATGGGAATGGGAACCTGGCAGGAGTGCCCTCGCACCACTTAGCACGTATCAGAAAATGTGGGAACCCAGCAGTTAGGGCCTGATGCCAGAGGGCCTCATCACCGAGGGGAGGAGGCTCCCAGCAGGCTCCAACTGCCACCAGAGGGCCGACGTCGCCAAGGTGGGGTGTGCCAGCCAGGCAAGAATGACCTCAGAGAAGAGGGCCCACCTCACAGAAGTGTGAGGTACCCAACCAGGATCAGACTCTCGCCGGAGGGACCACATCACCAAGGGGATGGGAAGAAGGCAGGAGTGTCCTCACACCAGTGGGGCCACATCATCAAAAGATGAGGAACCCATCACATGTGGCCTCAAACCAGAGGACACACATCACCAAGGGGCTGGGAGTGAGGCAGGTGTCTGGAGGAGCACATTTAACTCTAATTTCCCACCAGGAAGAGGAATTAACCAAAGGCTCAGAGTGCCGTGCCACACCCTGATTACGGCCTGAAGCAAACCTGTGGTTTTGTGGCCAGCTTTCAAGGAAGCGAGTTAAGAAAGGAAATCACGGGCGCTGTAATTCACAAACCCACAGAGTTATAAATGACAGCTATTGGCAAAAATATATTGAAGTAAGTCTGCAAAGAGGACTTGAAAACGAGGCAGAATTGCAGGAATCATATATCAGGAGGTAGATTGGAATTGCGTTTAAAGCATGTGAAAAGCGGGAGATTTTTGACAGTGATGCACTTGGACAAAAAGTGCGTATACATTTTTTCCTGAATATATTCAGAAAAAACGCATATGCACTTTTTGGCCAACCAAGCACTCCAGCAATGGAAATCCACACTACATTGAAGTCTCATTTCCCATTCGTCAAAAGGGCCATCTGAAAAAAGTGTAAAAACCAGAAACACAGGACAGGCCATGGAGAACAGGGAGCCTTGTTATGCTGATGGGCGGGATGTAAATTGCCAACAGACACTCTGGAGATGTCTATGGTGTATCCTGAAACATCTGAAAAACAAAGCTACAGAGCCTAGGGCACTTCCACTTTTGCCCCTATAGCTTAGGAAATTTAAAATCAACAAGACACAGCCAACACAAAATTTAGGGCTGCTGTGTTTACAAGAACCTCCAGTCCAGTACAAATTAAATATCCCAGAAAGAAAAAAATGGATAAAGAAGTTGTGCTACCTACGTACAACGGAATATCACTCAGCAATGAAATCAATTTCATCAGGCCTGTAGCAGCAAATTGAGTGGATTTAGGTATGATGATTCTAAGAGAAATATGTCACACACAGAAAGATAATTATCATAAGATATCACTAATAGAGGGAGTGTAAACTTGGCTACACATAAACTAAATTACAAAACCGAACAGAGTCTCACATTTAGATAAAAAACTTATGCATCCTTAAGGGGAAAGTTGAGTTGGGGTGCTGTATAAAACCAGAGATTGAAATTAGCACACATACCGTTCCATAAGCCAAATATGTAATAGACAAGACCTACTCTTTTCTCAACAAAATAGACTCCTCCATGGTGTATCACCTCACACTGGTTAGAATGGGCATCATCAGAAAATCTACAAACAACAAATGTTGGAATGGGTGTGGAGATAAGGAACCTTCTTCCACTATTTTTGGGAATGTAAATTGATACAGTCACTGTGGAGAACGTTATGGAGTTTCTTATAAAACTAAGAATAGAATTACCATATGATACAGCAATCCCAGTACTGGGCATATACCCAGACAAAACCATAAAACGAAAAGAGACATTCACCGCAATGTTCATTGCATCACTATTTACAATATCCAGGTAATGCAAGCAACCTAAATGTCCACAGACAGAAGAATGCATAAAGATGTGGTACAAGTATAAAATGGAATATTACTAAGCCATAAAAAGGAATGAAATTGGGTCATTTGTAGAGACGTTGATGGATCTAGAGACTGTCATACAGAGTGAAGTAAGTCAGAAAGAGAAAAACAAATCTTGTGTATTAATGCATATATGTGGAACCTAGAAAAATTGTACAGATGAACCGTTTTGCAAGGCAAAAATACAGCAACAGATGTAGACAACAAACGTATGGACACCAAGGGGGGAAAGCTGTTGGGGGTGGTGGTGGAAGGAGTTGACATATTGGGATTGGCATGTATACATTTATATGTATAAAAGAGATAACCACAAAGAACCTGCTTTATAAAAAAATAAAATAAAATTCAAAGTTAAAAAAATAAAATTAAAATAATTAAAACAGAAAAAATATTCTTCCCTTCACATACATGTATTTATATGAATAAATTATTTCCATGCTTATATCTGTAAATACAAAAAAGAGGAATAAAATCTACCTTGAACCAAAAATGAAAAAAAGAAAAAAAAACAGAACCTACAAGTTACACAGAGGAAAACCGTATCAGGGCACTTGCTCCAGTTGTAAACAATTCTGAAGTTGGTCAGTGGTGGGGAATCATCTCCCATTCAGCCAGCAGGCCCTACGCAACAAGCGTCCTCATTGCAAAGCTGGGGGACCGTGCCGAGGCATCTGTGAGTAAACGTGGGCTGAGCCCCAGGCCAGCTGCTGCTGAAATGTTCCCACCCTTCCCAGGTAAAACACCTGAATATGTACAAGGACTTGAAAGCCTAGAGGAAGGGCCATGGAGCCACATGAGTGACAGCATGCCAGCCGACTTGGTGCCTGCAGGCCAGCCAGGATGGTCCTGGCCCTGGGTACTCTTCTGGAAGCTTTCCATTTCCCTGCCTGAGATACCCCTGTTGTCCCGGCCCCCACTGCATTCTTCCTTCCTCACCTCTGCCCAGGGAGAAATTCAAGCAGCAGGTATGGGTGACACATCCTCTTCTTTAGGAGGTGGCATCTTGGCAACTGCTGCAGAAAGTCCAGCAGAGCCCCACTCACACTGGGCCACCCACAAAGCCGTGGCATCTCACTCCCTCCCACCAGCCCAGCCCCGAGACTGCTGACTGGGCAGAGAAAATGGCGTCAGGCACAGCTGCAGGGGCTCTTGCTGCCTGGAGCGGTGTTTATATTGATCTCAACCCAGGCACACCTGGGGAGGACTGGTCGGCATGGTAAGGCTTCCCAGGCCAGCCAATAATCACCCCTCAGGGGCTCACAGTTGCCGAAAATGGAACTTTCTGAATCGGCCAGGTCCAAGGAACAGGTGTGGGCTCCTGAGAGTCAGGATGGACAAGGGGCTGCAGCTCTGGCTTGTTTTCTAATTATATTATCTGGCCCATGAGTGGGAGACAACTTCAAGAAAACCCTCTCCTAATGAGAGGAACCCAGGAGTCAGGGAGAGGAGGGGTGGGTGGTGGGTGGAGACAGAGGCCTGGTGCCCCGGGTGCAGTGGAAGTCTCTGGAAGACCAGGTGGAGGGAGGCCACACAGAGTGATGCCCAGGGTCACAGACCTGTCGGAGCTGCTGTTTGTTAGTTCAAGTCCTGCTCTGAGGTGCTCTGTGTCAGATCTGAGTGACAGGTGAGCTGGGAGTGCTCTGCAATGAGGGCGATGTGCACGGTTCCTCTGTGCCCAGCCCTGCCACCGTAACTGCAAGGGTAGCTCTGTATCCTGAGAGGGGTCTGACCACGAAAGCCCCGTGGTCTGGGGTGGGGGTAGGGTACCTGCGCAGATGATCTCCATATCCTGGGATTGGCCTGATCTCGAGAGCCCCATGGGCTGCTGGAGTCCTGGTAAAGGATGTCAGGACAGTCAGTGAAGCCACCAAGGATATACCTCCAGTAGTTCCTAAAACCTACACCCTGCTGGTCATTCTACCAACCACCAGGACATGGTATTCTGTATTAGTCTTCAATGATGCCTTCTTTTGTATTCCGTTAGTGTCAGAGTCACAAGAAATTTTGGCTTGTGAGTGGCAGGACTCAACATACAACTAAAACAATACTTCTGGGCCGTCTTGCCCAAAGGGTTCAAAAATTCCCACACCATCTTTGGGGAAAGCTCAGCTAAAGACCTAAAAGTTCTACCACTGGAAAAGGAAACACTCCTTCAATATGCAGACGACATTCTGATCACCAGCCCTACTAAGGAGACCTCTGAACTACCAAGCCAATAAAGGATACAAGTTGTCCAAGAAAAACCTCAAATATCACAGACTACGGCGACCTGCCTGGGCTTCATTCTCACAGAAGGTCGGAGAAGCCCATCCCAGGAAAGGGAAGAAACAATTTACAGCCTTACCCATATCTAAAACTAGAAGACAGCTTAGGGGTCCCCAGGGAGGCCAGGGTTTGCTGCTTCTGGATCCCTAACTACAGTCTACTAGCTGGACCTCTATATGAAACACTGAAAGGAAAAGATGATGATCCTTTTGAATAGAATCCAGAAGTGGCCTTTCAAGAATGGAAAGAGCAGTCAATTCAGACCCTTGCCCTGGAACTCCCTAATTTAGCTAAACCCTTTGATCTTTACATTCCTGGTGAAAAGGGAATCGCCATTGGAGTATTAGTGCAAAAACTGGGACCACTTGAAATGGAACAATGCAAGAATGCCATCCAGGTAGGATAAACTACAGTCACCAAGGGACTTGGCCCACTGCCACATCTGGCCAAGATACTGGCGGTATCTAAAAACCTGGAAATCAGCAGCACAAAAGGCCACCTCCCTCCTAAGGGAAAAGGACCCCACGTGGTGATCCTAACCCCCAACCATGCCCTGAAGTTGCAGGGTTTGCTCCGTGGGCACACTGACCTCGAATGAGGTGGCCCTCCAACTCCAACCTCCAGAGAGATAACCGGGAGCAACGGGGCACCATGACGACTCATGTGACCATCACTTGACCTGGAGTTTCTCTCATAAAACAACAAAAGTGTGTCCCAAAAGAGTAGACTACTGCTTGCAGGACTTACTGCACCCAGAGCGGACCTAATAATCTTGGCAGGGGAAAAGTATATCACGCTGTCAGCATAGAAAAGCCTACAGACACTGTGATAATGGTGGCCAATAAGACCGGCTGGACTCCTGTTTACTTCAAAAGGCTGTTGACTCAGTGGCCATCATGATCCTTCATCACCACTGACCCTGGATTGTCTGGGAGTTGAGCAGACAGGGTCCTGACACCTGGTGCTGTTTTTACGTTAATCCAGGGGCCTAATTGAAGAAAGCGCAGACTACTGGTCGGAGCATCTAGGCTGGCAGAAAGGGTCAGCCTAAGGTGGCCGAACAAATGTGGGGCGGGGTGAAACTGGACCTCACAGCGTCACTGCACATCTCCTTCCTGGACCCTTAAAGGTCATTAGAATCTATAACACTTCCAATACTGGTGCTCAGGCGGACGAGCAGGGAGGCAGGAGGCCTGGGGACAATCAACGTCACCTGGAGGCTGCTGGGAAGTTCTGACCCTCGCCCACAGGTATGAGGGCTCCTAACTCAGCACTCAGCAGTTACAGAAGAAGGGTCTGCACCCTCAGCACTCCAAGAATGAGGAAGGGGACAAAAGGCAGAAGAGGGGTTTGTCCCAGGCAAAGCCCCTTAAAAATCCCTGGGAGATAAAAATAGAATCTGGGCAATAAAATAAAGTCTAACCTTTTTTATCCTTTGTGCTTTGTCTAATTTCACGTGCTCCTAGGGTCCCGCATACAGAGGTTCCACACCCGGCACTTCAGACCAGATTTTCTAGTGCAGAATGGCTGGGTCGACACCTCAGATCCTGGGGCACAGTGCACACTCCGTGATATAGAGCCTGAGCTGCAGCCAGCCGGGCCCTCAAGAGCTCCGCCCCCTCCCTCCCACTGACTCTGACAGGATCTCTACACAGCAGCCCAGCCCACAGCCCACGGGGTAGCACATGCTCTCACCTCTCCATTCTCTGATCAAAATATAAAGTTTCCTTTGCTTCTGAACCAAACTCAGTCTCGATCTTTTGGCTCCAATGACACTGGGCAGGGGGACACTTGTTGGGATCCACTCTGGAGGATCAGTAACAGAAATTGAGAACATTGTAACTTCAATGAACAGATGTGTGAGCCAAACTGTAATTAACATAGAACAGTGTATAAGGCTCGGTTAAAATAAAATGTTTCTAACACTTCCATTTGATATTTCCATCACTTTATTATAAGCAAGTTCAGTGAAAAGGTTTGTCTTATTTGTCAGGTCAATATTAGAGAAACGAAGTGATTTCTTTCCAAGGATGTACATCTAGTAATCTTGGTTAAAGCTTCAATCTTGTTTTAAATGCTTTTCCATTGAAAATGATACCTCTCTTTCAGCTGCCCCATTTATGAGAAGTATAAAGTCTTATAATTTATTATTACCAAAGGGGAAAGGTGAGAGGAGGGATAAATTAACAGTTTGAGATTAACACATACACACTGCTATGTATAAAATCGATCATCAACAAGGAACTACTGTATAGCACCAGGAACTACACTCAATATTTTACAATAACCTATAAGGGGAAATAATCTGAAAAAGAATAGATATTTTTATTGACATCATCTATCAATGACAGTTAAAATGGAACCTAAGGGAAGCCGGTGGTGAGTGCTTCTGACCCTGAAGACTTCAGTCATCTAAAGTTTGGACTCTGCCTACTTCCCAAGGCCCTTAATGAACATATGTGTAGCCGTAGCTTAAAAAATTCCCCAGTTTGGGTTGTGGAGAGACACTGATTTTGTAAAAGCCCTGGTGTTCTCCTCATATGAATGGGACACTTTCTACAGCTAAAACATGCCTGTCACACCCAGAGGATGGTATAACATCTGATCGGGAAGAGTTTGGAAAAGGCATCTCATCTCCTCATCTCCTGGTGCTCGGATTCACCCCTCCAGCGTCTTTACGAACAGTCTCCCCACTTGGAGATGTCAGCACTGTCAACATCTTGTTGCAGACAGTTTGGAATTTGTCCAGAGGATGAAGCAGAAGGTGGAGGAACAATGAGAGACAAGTCTTAGGTGTTCGGACAGGCACATGTCACTCTTATTTCCAATCAGGAAGACGAATTGACCAAAGGCTAGGGTTGCCCATGGAAACAGAATAGGGCTTGAGGAAATCCCGCTGCTTTGTGGCCAGTTCCCATAAACACAAGTTGAAAAATGGAACTCAGGGACACTAAAATTCACGAAACTGCAGAGTTGAAAATATCTGTCACTGAAAAATGTCTTGAGGAAAGTCAGAGAAAAGGATGTGTAAGCAACGGAGAATGGCAGGAAAGGGATTGGAAGAGGTAGAAAGGACTCGCCATTAAGCACAAGAAAAGGGGCTGAACATTGCCAACATTGCAGTTGGCCAAAAAGGGTGTATGCGTCTTTTTCTGTATATATTCAAGAAAAGGGCATACACTTTTTTAGCCAACCAAACAGGTGGGCACTGGAAATCAATACTACAAAACATATCACTTCGCATCAGTCAGAAGAGCCTTCCTCATAAAGTGTAAACACCAGAAATGCAGGACAGGGCAAGGAGAAAAGGGAGCCCTGTGAGGCTTATAGTGGAAATGTATATTGCCAACGGTCACTCTGGAGAAGTGTATTGTGTTTACTAAAGCATCTAAAAAATGAGCTACAGAGCACAGGGCACTTGCACTCATGGACGTATATCTTGGGAAAAACAAAAATCGAGAGGACACAGGCACCCCAATGAATACCGCCTCACTGTTTAAAAGATCCTCGACTAGGATATAACTTAAATGTCTCTGGAGGGAAAAAATGGATACAGATGTGGTGCTTATGTAGAGTGGAATATGACTCAGCCTGGAAATCAATGAAATATGGCCATTTGTAACAACTCCAGAGGAGTTACGTATGATCATTCAAAGTCAGAGAATTCAAAAACAAAAAGACATACTATATCACTAATACATGGAATGTAAACTTGGCTACACATGAACTGAATTACAAAACAGAACAGGGTGTCAAATATAGAAAACCAACTTATTCTTGCTTAGAGATAAAGGTGAGTTGGGGTGCTGCATAAAACCAGAGATTGAAATTAGCACAGATACAGTTCCATAAGCCAAATATGTAATAGTCAAGACCTACAACTTGCTCAACAAAATGGACTCAACACCCCATATTCAACGCCTAGGAATATACCTGACTAATAAGAATCTTCAAACCCATGGTTTTATATGTCTCCGTAAGAGAATCAAGCGTGTGTACAGTGGCATGAACACATCAGTGAAAATACGATAAATCCCATTATCAAAATAAATTACAGAAACAAAAAACACAATGACAGTGAAATAGAGAGCAATTCTTAGAGAGCAATTCTCAAATAATTCATTCAGGGCTTGTGATGCAACCTGGATTTACCACATCTACACCCAGAGCTGGGTGTGACATAAGGCTGGACACTTCGGGCTGATAGCATTGGTGAGATTCGGTGAGCAAACTCAGACCCTTTGAAGTCATACTGCATGGTACCCATTCCATGGGTCCCAACTCTCCAAGTTTAAGGGATTCTTCCTTCAGTTAAATCATGCATGGGAAGCCCAGAGTACGGTCCCCTGTGTGATTGGGAAACCTTTTCAAATGCATCTCAGTTTTCGAGCCCAGGGACTAGGCTTCACCATTCCAGACGCTTTACTAACACTCTCCCCACTTGGAGAGTCAGTGCCTTTAACCTCCTGTTTGGCACAGTTTGCAATTTCTGCACAAGATGAACAGGAATAGGTAGAACCAATAAGGGACTAGCTGTAGGTGTCTGCACGGGCAAATGAAACGCTCATTTCCCACCAGGAAGAGGAATTAACCAAAGTCTCAGCATGCCCGGCCAGAAACAGATTAGGGCCTGAACCAATCCTGCGGTTGTGCGGCCAGCTCACAAGAAAGCGAGTTGAAGAAAGGAGCTCAGGGGCACTGTAATTCACAAACCTGCAGAGTTATGAATGACAGCTATCGTCCCAAAATGTATTGAAGTAAGTCTTAAAAGAGGACTTGAAAGCGGGGCAGAATTTCAGGAAAACGATTTCAGGGGGTAGACTGGAATTGCACTTAGAGCATAGGAAATGAGGCAGAATGTCGACAATGATGCACTTGGCCAAAAAGGGCGTATGCGTTTTTTCCTGAATATATTCAGGAAAAAACGCATACGCACTTTTTGGCTAACCAAGCAAGCGTGTAAAGGAAATCTGCACTACAATGAAGTCTCACTGCCCCCCGGTCAAAAGGGCATTCTGAAAAACGTGTAAAATGCAGAAAGGCAGGACAGGTCATGGAGAACAGGGAGCCTTGTTATGCTGATGGGCGGGATGTAAATTGCCAACAGCCACGCTGGAGAAGTGTATGGTGTTTCCTGAAACACGTAGGAAACAAAGCAACACAGCCTATGGCACTTCCACTTATGGTCCTATAGCTTAGGGAAACTAAAATCAAAAACACACAGCCACCCCAAAGTTTGGGACGGCTCTGTTTACAAGAACCTCGTCTACGGAAAAAGTTAGATATCCGAGACAGCAAAAAATGGATAAAGAAGTTGTGGTACGCACGTAGAATGGAATATCACTCAGCAATGATATCTACGTCATCAGGAGGGTAGCGGCATAATCAGTGGATTCAGGTACGATGATTCTACGAGAAATATGTCACACAGAAAAAGAAACATCATAAGATATCAGTAATACACGGAATATGAACTTGGCTACACATGAACTGAATTACAAAACAGAACAGGATCTCAAATTTAGAAAACACACTTATGCTTGCTTATGGGGAAAGGTGAGTTGGGGTGCTGCATAAAACCAGAGATTGAAATTAGCACAGATACCGTTCCATAAGCCAAATATATAATAAACAAGACCTACTCCTTGTTCAACGAAATGGACTCAACAGCCCATATTCAACGCCTGGGAATATACGTGACAAGTAATAATCTTAAAACCCATGGATTTATATGTCTCCATAAGGAAATCAAGCGTGTGTACAGCGGCCTAAACGCAGCAGTGAAAATCCGATAAATCCCATTATCAAAATAAATTTCAAAAACAAAACACAATGACAGTGAAATAGAGAGCAATTCTTAAATAATTCATTCAGGGCTTGTGATGCAACCTGCATTTACCACATCTACACCCAGAGCTGGGTGAGACATAAGGCTGGACACTTCGGGCTGATAGCATTGGTGAGGTTCGGTGAGCAAACGCAGACCCTTTGAAGTCATACTCCATGGTACGCATTCCATGGGTCCCAACTCTCCAGGTGTAAGGGATTCTTCCTTCAGCTAAAACATGCATGGGAAACACAGTGTATGTTCCACCATGTGGTTGGGAAACGTTTTCAAATGCATCTCAGTTTTCGTCCCCTGGTACTCGGGTTCACCATTCCAGACGCTTTACGAACACTCTCCCCACTTGGAGAGTCAGTGCCTTTAACCTCCTGTTTGGCACAGTTTGCAATTTCTGCGCAAGATGAACAGGAATAGGGAGAACCAATGAGAGACTAGCTGTAGGTGTCTGCACGGGCAAATGGAACGCTCATTTCCCACCAGGAAGAGGAATTAACCAAAGGCTCAGCATGCCCGACCGGAAACAGATTAGGGCCTGAAGCAATCCTGCGGTATTGCGGCCAGCTCACAAGAAAGCGAGTTGAAGAAAGGAGCTCAGAGGCACTGTAATTCACAAACCTGCAGAGCTATGAATGACAGCTATCGTCCAAAAATGTATCGAAGTAAGTCTTCGAAGAGGACTTGAAAGCGCGGCAGAATTTCAGGAAAATGATTTCAGGGGGTAGACTAGAATTGCACTTAAAGCATAGGAAAAGAGGCAGAATGTCGACAATGATGCACTTGGACAAAAAGGGCGTATGCGTTTTTTCCTGAATATATTCATGAAAAAACGCATACGCACTTTTTGGCCAACGAAGCAAGCGTGTAAAGGAAATCTGCACTACAATGAAGTCTCACTGCCCCCTGGTCAAAAGGGCCATCTGAAAAACGTGTAAAATCCAGAAAGGCAGGACAGGTCATGGAGAACAGGGAGCCTTGTTATGCTGATGGGCGGGATGTAAATTGCCAACAGCCACTCTGGAGAACTGTATGGTGTTTCCTGAAACACGTAGGAAACAAAGCAACACAGCCTATGGCACTTCCACTTATGGTCCTATAGCTTAGGGAAATTAAAATCAAAAACACACAGCCACCCCAAAGTTTGGGACGGCTCTGTTTACAAGAACCTCGTCTACGGTACAAGTTAATTATCCGAGAAAGCAAAAAATGGATAAAGAAATTGTGGTACGCACGTACAATGGAATATCACTCAGCAATGAAATCTATGTCATCAGGCCCGTAGAGGCATAATGAGTGTATTCAGGTATGATGATTCTACGAGAAATAAGTCACACAGAAAAAGAAACATCATAAGATATCACTAATACACGGAATGTAAACTTGGCTACACATGAACTGAATTACAAAACAAAACAAGGTCTCAAATTTAGAAAACCAACTTATGCTTGCTTATGGGGAAACGTGAGCTGGGGTGCTGCATAAAACCAGAGATTGAAATTAGCACAGATACCATTCCATAAGCCAAATATATAAAAGACCAAACCTACTCCTTGCTCAACGAAATGGACTCAACACCCCATATTCAACGCCTGGGAATATACCTGTCAAGCAAGAATCTTAAAACCCATGGATTTATATGTCTCCATAAGGAAATCAAGCATGTGTACAGCGGCCTAAATGCAGCAGTGAAAATCCGATAAATCCCATTACCAAAATAAATTTCAAAAACAAAACACAATGACAGTGAAATAGAGAGCAATTCTTAGAGAGCAATTCTCAAATAATTCATTCAGGGCTTGTGATGCAACCTGGATTTACCACATCTACACCCAGAGCTGGGTGTGACATAAGGCTGGACACTTCGGGCTGATAGCATTGGTGAGATTCGGTGAGCAAACTCAGACCCTTTGAAGTCATACTGCATGGTACCCATTCCATGGGTCCCAACTCTCCAAGTTTAAGGGATTCTTCCTTCAGTTAAATCATGCATGGGAAGCCCAGAGTACGGTCCCCTGTGTGATTGGGAAACGTTTTCAAATGCATCTCAGTTTTCGAGCCCAGGGACTAGGCTTCACCATTCCAGACGCTTTACTAACACTCTCCCCACTTGGAGAGTCAGTGCCTTTAACCTCCTGTTTGGCACAGTTTGCAATTTCTGCACAAGATGAACAGGAATAGGTAGAACCAATAAGGGACTAGCTGTAGGTGTCTGCACGGGCAAATGGAACGCTCATTTCCCACCAGGAAGAGGAATTAACCAAAGTCTCAGCATGCCCGGCCAGAAACAGATTAGGGCCTGAAGCAATCCTGCGGTTTTGGGGGCAGCTCACAAGAAAGCGAGTTAAAGAAAGGAGCTCAGAGGCACTGTAATTCAGAAACCTGCAGAGTTATGAATGACAGCTATCGTCCAAAAATGTATTGAAGTAAGTCTTCGAAGAGGACTTGAAAGCGGGACAGAATTTCAGGAAAACGATTTCAGGGGGTAGACTGGAATTGCACTTAAAGCATAGGAAAAGAGTCAGAATGTCAACAATGTTGCACTTGGCCAAAAAGGGCGTATGCGTTTTTTCCTGAATATATTCAGGAAAAAACGCATACGCGCTTTTTGGCCAACCAAGCAAGCCTGTAAATGAAATCTGCAATACAATGAAGTCTCACTGCCCCCTGGTCAAAAGGGCCATCTGAAAAAAGTGTAAAATCCAGAAAGGCAGGACAGGTCTTGGAGAACAGGGAGCCTTGTTATGCTGATGGGAGGGATGTAAATTGCCAACAGTCACTATGGAGAAGTGTATGGTGTTTCCTGAAACACGTAGGAAACAAAGCAACACAGCCTATGGCACTTCCACTTAGGGCCCTATAGCTTAGGGAAATTAAAATAAAAAACACACAGCCACCCCAAAGTTTGGGACGGCTCTGTTTACAAGAACCTCGTCTACGGTACAAGTTAAATATCCGAGAAAGCAAAAAATGGATAAAGAAGTTGTGGTACGCACGTACAATGGAATATCATTCAGCAATGAAATCTACATCATCAGGCCCGTAGTGGCATAATGAGTGGATTCAGGTACGACGATTCTACGAGAAATAAGTCACACAGAAATAGAAACATCATAAGTTATCACTAATACACGGAATGTAAACTTGGCTACACATGAACTGAATTACAAAACAGAACAGGGTCTCAAATTTAGAAAACCAACTTATGCTTGCTTATGGGGAAAGGTGAGTTGGGGTGCTGCATAAAACCAGAGATTGAAATTAGCACAGATACCGTTCCATAAGCCAAATATATAATAGACAAGACCTACTCCTTGCTCAACGAAATGGACTCAACAGCCCATATTCAACGCCTGGGAATATACCTGACAAGTAATAATCTTAAAACCCATGGATTTATATGTCTCCATAAGGAAATCAAGCATGTGTACAGCGGCCTAAACGCAGCAGTGAAAATCCGATAAATCCCATTATCAAAATAAATTTCAAAAACAAAACACAATGACAGTGAAATAGAGAGCAATTCTTAAATAATTCATTCAGGGCTTGTGATGCAACCTGCATTTACCACATCTACACCCAGAGCTGGGTGAGACATAAGGCTGGACACTTCGGGCTGATAGCATTGGTGAGGTTCGGTGAGCAAACGCAAACCCTTTGAACTCATACTCCATGGTACCCATTCCATGGGTCCCAACTCTCCAGGTTTAAGGGATTCATCCTTCAGCTAAAACATGCATGGGAAACACAGTGTATGGTCCACCATGTGGTTGGGAAACGTTTTCAAATGCATCTCAGTTTTCGTCCCCTGGTACTCGGGTTCACCATTCCAGACGCTTTACTAACACTCTCCCCACTTGGAGAGTCAGTGCCTTTAACCTCCTGTTTGGCACAGTTTGCAATTTCTGCGCAAGATGAACAGGAATAGGGAGAACCAATGAGAGACTAGCTGTAGGTGTCTGCACAGGCAAATGGAACGCTCATTTCCCACCAGGAAGAGTAATTAACCAAAGGCTCAGCATGCCCGGCCGGAAAGAGATTAGGGCCTGAAGCAATCCTGCGGTATTGCGGCCAGCTCACAAGAAAGCGAGTTGAAGAAAGGAGCTCAGAGGCACTGTAATTCACAAACATGCAGAGTTATGAATGACAGCTATCGTCCAAGAATGTATTGAAGTAAGTCTTCGAAGAGGACTTGAAAGCGCGGCAGAATTTCAGGAAAATGATTTCAGGGGGTCGACTAGAATTGCACTTAAAGCATAGGAAAAGAGGCAGAATGTCGACAATGATGCACTTGGACAAAAAGGGCGTATGCGTTTTATCCTGAATATATTCAGGAAAAAACGCATACGCACTTTTTGGCCAACCAAGCAAGCGTGTAAAGGAAATCTGCACTACAATGAAGTCTCACTGCCCCCCGGTCAAAAGGGCCATTTGAAAAACGTGTAAAATCCAGAAAGGCAGGACAGGTCATGGAGAACAGGGAGCCTTGTTATGCTGATGGGCGGGATGTAAATTGCCAACAGCCACTCTGGAGAACTGTATGGTGTTTCCTGAAACACGTAGGAAACAAAGCAACACAGCCTATGGCACTTCCACTTATGGTCCTATAGCTTAGGGAAATTAAAATCAGAAACACACAGCCACCCCAAAGTTTGGGACGGCTCTGTTTACAAGAACCTCGTCTACGGTACAAGTTAATTATCCGAGAAAGCAAAAAATGGATAAAGAAATTGTGGTACGCACGTACAATGGAATATCACTCAGCAATGAAATCTACGTCATCAGGCCCGTAGCGGCATAATGAGTGTATTCAGGTATGATGATTCTACAAGAAATAAGTCACACAGAAAAAGAAACATCATAAGATATCACTAATAGACGGAATGTATACTTGGCTACACATGAACTGAATTAGAAAACAAAACAAGGTCTCAAATTTAGAAACCCAACTTATGCTTGCTTATGGGGAAACATGAGCTGGGGTGCTGCATAAAACCAGAGATTGAAATTAGCACAGATACAGTTCCATAAGCCAAATATATAAAAGACCAAACCTACTCCTTGCTCAACGAAATGGACTCAACACCCCATATTCAACGCCTGGGAATATACCTGTCAAGCAAGAATCTTAAAACCCATGGATTTATATGTCTCCATAAGGAAATCAAGCATGTGTACAGCGGCCTAAACGCAGCAGTGAAAATCCGATAAATCCCATTACCAAAATAAATTTCAAAAACAAAACACAATGACAGTGAAATAGAGAGCAATTCTTAGAGAGCAATTCTCAAATAATTCATTCAGGGCTTGTGATGCAACCTGGATTTACCACATCTACACCCAGAGCTGGGTGTGACATAAGGCTGGACACTTCGGGCTGATAGCATTGGTGAGATTCGGTGAGCAAACTCAGACCCTTTGAAGTCATACTGCATGGTACCCATTCCATGGGTCCCAACTCTCCAAGTTTAAGGGACTCTTCCTTCAGTTAAAACATGCATGGGAAGCCCAGAGTACAGTCCCCCGTGTGATTGGGAAACGTTTTCAAATGCATCTCAGTTTTCGAGCCCAGGGACTCGGCTTCACCATTCCAGACGCTTTACTAACACTCTCCCCACTTGGAGAGTCAGTGCCTTTAACCTCCTGTTTGGCACAGTTTGCAATTTCTGCACAAGATGAACAGGAATAGGTAGAACCAATGAGGGACTAGCTGTAGGTGTCTGCACGGGCAAATGGAACGCTCATTTCCCACCAGGAAGAGGAATTAACCAAAGGCTCAGCATGCCCGGCCGGAAACAGATTAGGGCCTGAACCAATCCTGCGGTTTTGCGGCCAGCTCACAAGAAAGCGAGTTGAAGAAAGGAGCTCAGGGGCACTGTAATTCACAAACCTGCAGAGTTATGAATGACAGCTATCGTCCCAAAATGTATTGAAGTAAGTCTTAAAAGAGGACTTGAAAGCGGGGCAGAATTTCAGGAAAACGATTTCAGGGGGTAGACTGGAATTGCACTTAGAGCATAGGAAATGAGGCAGAATGTCGACAATGATGCACTTGGCCAAAAAGGGCGTATGCGTTTTTTCCTGAATATATTCAGGAAAAAACGCATACGCACTTTTTGGCTAACCAAGCAAGCGTGTAAAGGAAATCTGCACTACAATGAAGTCTCACTGCCCCCCGGTCAAAAGGGCATTCTGAAAAACGTGTAAAATGCAGAAAGGCAGGACAGGTCATGGAGAACAGGGAGCCTTGTTATGCTGATGGGCGGGATGTAAATTGCCAACAGCCACTCTGGAGAAGTGTATGGTGTTTCCTGAAACACGTAGGAAACAAAGCAACACAGCCTATGGCACTTCCACTTATGGTCCTATAGCTTAGGGAAACTAAAGTCAAAAACACACAGCCACTTCAAAGTTTGGGACGGCTCTGTTTACAAGAACCTCGTCTACGGAAAAAGTTAGATAACCGAGACAGCAAAAAATGGATAAAGAAGTTGTGGTACGCACGTACAATGGAATATCACTCAGCAATGATATCTACGTCATCAGGACCGTAGCGGCATAATCAGTGGATTCAGGTACGATGATTCTACGAGAAATATGTCACACAGAAAAAGAAACATCATAAGATATTAGTAATACACGGAATATAAACTTGGCTACACATGAACTGAATTACAAAACAGAACAGTGTCTCAAATTTAGAAAACCAAGTTATGCTTGCTTATGGGGAAAGGTGAGTCGGGGTGCTGCATAAAACCAGAGATTGAAATTAGCACAGATACCTTTCGATAAGCCAAATATAGAATAGACAAGACCTACTCCTTGCTCAACGAAATGGACTCAACACCCCATAGTCTACGCCTGGGAATATACCTGACAAGTAAGAATCTTAAAACCCATGGATTTATATGTCTCCATAAGGAAATCAAGCGTGTGTACAGCGACCTAAACTCAGCAGTGAAAATCCGATAAATCCCATTATCAAAATAAATTTCAAAAACAAAACACAATGACAGTGTAATAGAGAGCAATTCTTAAATAATTCATTCAGGGCTTGTGATGCAACCTGGATTTACCACATCTACACCCAGAGCTGGGTGAGACATAAGGCTGGACACTTCGGGCTGATAGCATTGGTGAGGTTCGGTGACCAAACCAGACCCTTTGAAGTCATACTGCATGGTACCCATTCCATAGGTCCCAACTCTCCAGGTTTAAGAGATTCTTCCTTCAGCTAAAACATGCATGGGAAACCCAGAGTATGGTCCACCGTGTGATTGGGAAACGTTTTCAAAAGCATCTCAGTTTTCGTCCCCTGGTACTCGGGTTCACCATTCCAGACGCTTTACTAACACTCTCCCCACTTGGAGAGTCAGTGCCTTTAACCTCCTGTTTGGCACAGTTTGCAATTTCTGCGCAAGATGAACAGGAATAGGGAGAATCAGTGAGAGACTAGCTGTAGGTGTCTGCATGGGCAAATGGAATGCTCATTTCCCACCAGGAAGACGAATTAACCAAAGGCTCAGCGTGCCCTGCCGGAATCAGATTAGGGCCTGAAGCAATCCTGCAGTTTTGTGGCCAGGTCACAAGAAAGCAAGTTGAAGAAAGGAGCTCAGGGGCACTGTAATTCACAAACCTGCAGAGTTATGAATGACAGCTACCGTCCAAAAATGTATTGAAGTAAGTCTTCGAACAGGACTTGAAAGCGGGGCAGAATTTCAGTAAAACGATTTCAGGGGGTAGACTGGAACTGCACTTAAAGCATAGGAAAAGAGGCAGAATGTCGACAATGATGCACTTGGCAAAAAGGCCTATGCATTTTTTCGTGAATATATTCACGAAAAAATGCATACGTGCTTTTTGGCCAACCAGGCAAGCGTGTAAAGGAAATCTGCACTACAATTAAGTCTCACTGCCCCCCGGTCAAAAGGGCCATGTGGAAAAAGTGTAAAATCCAGAAAGGCAGGACAGGTCTTGGAGAACAGGGAGCCTTGTTATGCTGATGGGCGTGATGTAAATTGCCAACAGGCACTCTGGAGAAGTGTATGGTGTTTCCTGAAACACGTAGGAAACAAAGCAACACAGCCTATGGCACTTCCACTTATGGTCCTATAGCTTAGGGAAATTAAAATCAAAAACACACAGCCACCCCAAAGTTTGGGACGGCTCTGTTTACAAGAACCTCGTCTACGGTACAAGTTAAATATCCGAGAAAGCAAAAAATGGATAAAGAAGTTGTGGTACGCACGTACAATGGAATATCACTCAGCAATGAAATCTACGGCATCGGACCCGTAGCAGCATAATGAGTGGATTCAGGTACGATGATTCTACGAGAAATAAGTCACACAGAAAAAGAAACATCATAAGATATCACTAATACACGGAATGTAAACTTGTCTACACATGAACTGAATTACAAAACAGAACAGGGTCTCAAATTTAGAAAACCAACTTATGCTTGCCTATGGGGAAAGGTGAGTTGGGGTGCTGCATAAAACCAGAGATTGAAATTAGCACAGATACCATTCCATAAGTCAAATATATAATAGACAAGACCGACACCTTGCTCAACGAAATGGACTCAACACCCCATATTCAACGCCTGGGAATATACCTGACAAGTAAGAATCTTAAAACACATGGATTTATATGTCTCCATAAGGAAAGCAAGCGTGTGTACAGCGACCTAAACGCAGCAGTGAAAATCCGATAAATCCCATTATCAAAATAAATTTCAGAAACAAAACAAAATGCCAGTGAAATAGAGAGCAATTCTTAAATAATTCATTCAGGGCTTGTGATGCAACCTGGATTTACCATATCTACACCCAGAGCTGGGTGAGATATAAGGCCGGACACTTCGGGCTGATAGCATTGGTGAGGTTCGGTGAGCAAACACAGACTCTTTGAAGTCATACTGCATGGTACCCATTCCATAGGTCCCAACTCTCCAGGTTTAAGGGATTCTTCCTTCAGCTAAAACATGCATGGGAAACCCAGAGTATGGTCCACCGTGTGATTGGTAAACGTTTTCAAATGCATCTCAGTTTTCGTCCCCTGGTACTCGGGTTCACCATTCCAGACGCTTTACTAACACTCTCCCCACTTGGAGAGTCAGTGCCTTTAACCTCCTATTTGGCACAGTTTGCAAATTCTGCGCAAGATGAACAGGAATTGGGAGAACCAATGAGAGACTAGCTGTAGGTGTCGGCACGGGCAAATGTAACGCTCATTTCCCACCAGGAAGAGGAATTAACCAAAGCCTCCGCATGCTGTTCCGGAAGCAGACTGGGGCCTGAAGCAATCCTGCGGGTTTGCGGCCAGCTCACAAGGAAGCGAGTTGAAGAAAGGAGCTCAGGGTCACTGTAATTCACAAATCTGCAGAGTTATAAATGACAGCTATCGTCCAAAAATATATTGAAGGAAGGCTCCGAAGAGGACTTGTAAGTGGGGCAGAATTGCAGGAAAACCATTTCAGGGGTTTGACTGCAATTGCCTTTAAAGCATAGGAAAAGAGGCAGAATGTCGACAATGATGCACTTGGCCAAAAAGGGCGTATGCGTTTTTTCCTGAATATATTCAGGAAAAAACGCATATGCCCTTTTTGGCCAACCAAGCAAGCATGTTAAAGAAATCTGCACTACAATGAAGTCTCACTGACCCCGGATCAAAAGGGCCATTTGAAAAATGTGTAAAATCCAGAAAAGCAGCACAGGCCCTGGAGAACAGGGAGCCTTGTTATGCTGATGGGCGGGATGTAAATTGCCAACAGCCACTCTGGAGAAGTGTATGGTGTTTTCTGAAACACGTAGAAAACAAAGCAACACAGCCTATGGCACTTCCACTTATGGTCCTATAGCTTAGGGAAATTTAAATCAAAAACACACAGCCACTCCAAATTTCGGACAGCTCTGTTTACAAGAACCTCGTCTATGGTACAAGCTAAATATCTCAGAAAGCGAAAAATGGATAAAAAAGTTGTGGTACGTACGTACAATGGTATATCATTCAGCAATGAAATCTATGTCATCAGGCCCGTAGCGGCATAATGAGTGGATTCAGGTACGATGATTCTACGTGAAATAAGTCACACAGAAAAAGAAACATCATAAGATATCACTAATACACGGAATGTAAACTTGGCTACACAAGAAGTGAATTACAAAACACAACAGGGTCTCACATTTAGAAAACCAAATTACGTTTGCTTATGGGGAAAGGTGAGTTGAGGTGCCGCATAAAACCAGAGAATGAAATTAGCACAGATACCGTTCCATAAGCCATATATGTAATATACATGATCTACTCCTTGCTCAACGAAATGGACTCAACATCACATATTCAACCCCAAGAATATACGTGACTAGAACGAGTCTTAAAACCTATGTATTTATATGTCTCCATAAGGGAATCCAGTGTGTGTACATCGGCATAAACGCAGCATTGAACATCAGCTAAATCCCATTGTACAAATAAATTTTAAAAACTATCACAAAGACTGTGAAATAGAGAGCAATTCTTAAATAATTCATTCATGGCTTGTGATGAGACCTGGGTTTACCACATCCACACCCACAGCTGGGTTAGACATAAGGCTGGACACTTGGGGCTGATAGGATTGGTGAGGTTCGGTCAGCAAATGCAGACCATTAGAAGTAATACTGCATGGTACCTATTCCAAGGTTCCCAGCTTTCCCGGTTTAAGGGATTCGTCCTTCAGCTCAAACATGCATGGGGAATGCCGAGTATGGTCCATCGTGTGATCAGAAAACGTTTTTAAATGCATCTCTGTTTTCGTCCCCTGGTCCTCGGGTTCACCATTCAAGACACTTTACTAACACTCTCCCCACTTGGAGAGTCAGTGCCTTTAACCTCCTGTTTGGTACAGTTTGCAATTTCTGCGAAAGATGAACAGGAATAGGGAGAACCAATGAGAGACTAGCTGTGGGTTTGTGGACAGGCACATTTAACTCTCATTTCCCTCCAGGAAGAGGAACTAACCACAGGCTCAGCGTTCCATGCCGGAACCAGATTAAGGCCTGAAGCAATCCTGCGGTTTTGCGGCCAATTCACAAGAAAGCGAGTTGAAGTAAGAGGCTCAGGGGCACTGTAATTCACAAACCTGCAGAGTTATAAATGACAGCTATCGTCCAAAAATATATTCAAGTAAGGCTGCAAAGAGGACTTGAAAACGGGGCAGAATTGCCGGAATGCGATTTCAGGAGGTAGACGGGAATTGCTCTGAAAGCATAGGAAAAGAGGCAAAACCTCGACAATGATGCACTTGACCAAAAAGTGCATATGCGTTTTTTTCCAGGGCCCTCATTTACGAGGGTAGGAGGCTCTCAGCATGCTCCAGGGGCCAACAGAGGCCCCACGTTGCCAAGGTGACGTGACTCAGCCAGCCACGTGTGACCTCACATCAGAGGGCCCACCTCACAGAAGGGTAAGGAACCCAGCCAGGATCAGACTCTCACCAGAGGGCCCACATCACCAAGGGGATGGGAACCAGGCAGGAGTGTCCTCACACCCGTGGGGCCACATCATCGAAAGTTGAGGTACCCAGCACATGTAGCCTCAAACCAGAGGACCCACATCACCATGGGTCTCGGAGTGAGGCAGGCAGGATTAACCTCACAACACATGGCCCACTGTATAAAAAAGGTGAGGAATCCAGCAGTTGGAACTTCCCAGCAGGCGGCCCAGAGCACCGAGGGTATGAGATCCAGGCCACAGTGAACTCACAGCAGAGGGCCCTCATCGTGATACTGTAAGCAACCCAGCCGTTGTGACCTCAGAGCACAAGGCCCACATCCCCATGGGGAAGCGAACCAAGCAGGAGTGTCATCGCACCAGTGGGCACACATCAGAAAAGGTGGGGAGCACAGCAGTTAGGGCCTGATGCCAGAGAGCCCTCATCACTGAGGGGACGTAGCTCCCAGAAGGCTCCAACTGCTACCAGAGGCCCGATGTCACCAATGCGGGGTGTGCCAGCCAGGCAGGAGTGACCTCAGAGCAGAGGGCCAACTTCACAGAAGTGTGAGGAAACCAAAGATGATCAGACTCTCACCAGAGGGCCCACATCACCAAGGGAATGGGAACAGGGCAGGAGTGTCCTCACACCAGTGGGGCCACATCACCGAAATGTGAGGGACCCAGCACACGTGGCCTCAAACCAGAGGACACACATCAAAAAGGAGCTGGGAGTGAGGCAGGCAGGAGGAGCCTCAAAACAGCGGGACCATAGAATAAAAAAGGTGAGGAATCCCACAGTTGGAACCTCGCATCAGGCAGCCAGCAGCAGCGAGGCTATGGGATCCAGTCCTGACTGAACTCACAACAGAGGGCCCTCATCATGAAACTGTGAGCAACCCAGCCGTTAGGACCTCAGAGCAGAAGGCCCACATTTCCATGGGGTTGGGAACCTGTCAGAAGTGTACTCACACCACAGGGCACACATCAGAGAATTTTGGGAGCCCAGAAGTTAGGGCCTGACGCCAGAGGGCCCTCATTACCGAGGGGAGGAGACTCCAAGAAGGCACCAACTCCCAATTGAGGGCCCAGGTCACCAAGGTAACGTGTGACAGCCAGGCAGGAGTGAGCTCACAGCACAGGGCCTACCTCACAGAAGGGTGAGGAACAAAGCCAGGATAAGACTCTCACCAGAGGGCCCACATTACCAAGGGAATCAGAACCAGGCAGGAGTGTCCTCACGCCAGTGTGGCAATATCATAGAAAGGTGAGGAACCCAGCAAATGTGGCCTAAACCAGAGAACCCACATCTCCAAGGGGCTCGGAGTGAGGCAGGCAGGAGTAGCCTCACAACACAGGGCCCATAGAATAAAAAAGCTGAGGAATCCAGCAGTGGGAACCTCCCAACAGATGGCCCAGAGCACCCAGTCTATGCGATCCAGGCCTCAGTGAACTCACAGCAGAGGACCCATATCATGAAACTGTGAGCAACCCAGACGTTGGGACCTCAGAGCAGAAGGCCCACATCCTCATGGGGTTGGGAACATGGTAAGAGTGTCCTCGCACCACTTAGAACGTATCAGAAAATGTGGGTACCCAGCAGTTAGGGCCTGACACCAGAGGGCCCTCATCACCAAGGGGAGGAGGCTCACAGCAGGCTCCAACTGCCACAAAAGGGCCGACGTCGCCAAGGCGGGGTGTGCCAGCTGGGCAGGAGTGACCTCAGAGCAGAGGGCCCACCTCAAAGAAGTGTGAGGAACCCAACCAGGATCAGACTCTCACCAGAGGGCCCACATCCCCAAGGGGATGGGAACCAGGCAGGAGTGTCCTCACACCAGTGGGGCCACATCAGCGAAAGGTGAGGAACCCAGAACACGTGGCCTCAAAGCAGAGGACCCACATCACCAAGAGGCTCAGAGTGAGGCAGGCAGGAGTTGCCTCACAACACAGGGCCCATAGAATAAAAAAGGTGAGGAATCCAGCAGTTGGAAGCTCCAAGCAGGTGGCCCAGAGCACCGAGGCTATGGGATCAATGCCGGAGTGAACTCACAGCAGAGGGCCCACATCCTGAAACTGTGAGCAACCCAGGCGTTGGGACTTCAGAGTAGAAGGCCCAAATCCCCATGGGGATGGGAACCTGGCAGGAGTGTCTTCGCACCAGTGGGCACACATCAGAAAATGTGGGGATACCAGCAGTTAGGGCCTAACGCCAGACGGCCCTCATCACAGAGGGGAGGAGGCTCCCAGCATGCTCCAACTGCAACCAGAGACCCCATGTGGCCAAGGCCATGTGTGCCAGCCAGGCAGGAGTGACCTCACAGCAGAGGGCCTTCCTCCCAGAAGTGTGAGGAATCCAGCCAGGATCAGACTCTCAGCAGAGGGCCCACATCACCAAGGGGATGGGAACCAGGCAGGAGTGTCCTCACACCAGTGGGGCCACATCAATAAAATGTGAGGAAACCGGCACATGTGGCCTCAAACCAGAGGACCTACATCACAAAGGGGCTGGGAGTGAGGCAGGCAGGATGAGCCTCACAACACAGGGTCCAAAGAATAAAAAAGGTGAGGAATCCAGCAGTTGGAACCTCCCAGCAGGCAGTCCACAGCACAGAGGCTATGGGATCTAGGCCTGAGTTAACTAACACCAGAGAGCCAACATGAGGAAACTGTGAGTAACCCAGGCGTTGGGACCTCAGACCAGAAGACCCACATCCGCATGGGGATGGGAACCTTACAGGAGTGTCCTGGCATCACTGGACTCACATCAGAAAACGTGGGGAGCCCAGCAGTTAGAGCCTGACGCCAGAGGGCCCTCATCACCGAGGAGAGGAGGCTCCAGGCAGGCTCCAACTGCCACCAGAGGGCCAAAGTCACCAGGCAATGGGAGAAAGCCAGGCAGGAGTTACCTCACAGCAGAGGGCCTACCTCAAAGAAGGGTGAGGAACCCAGCCAGGATAAGACTCTCACCAGAGAGCCCACATCACCAAGGGGATCGGAAGAAGGCAGGAGTGTCCTCACACCAGTGTGGCCACATTATAGAAAGGTGAGGAACCCAGCACATGTGGCCTAAACCAGAGGACCCACATCTCCAAGGTGCTTAGAGTGAGGCAGGCAGGAGTAGCCTCACAACACAGGGCCCATAGAATAAAAAATGTGAGGAATCCCGCAGTTGGAACCTCCCAGCAGGCGGCCAGAAGCAGTGAGGCTATGGGATCTAGGCCTGACTGAACTCACAACAGAGGACCCTCATCATGAAACTGTGAGCAACCCAGACGATGGGACCTCAGAGCAGAAGGCCCACATTCCCATGGGGTTGGGAACCTGGCAGGAGTGTACTCGCACCACAGGGCGCACATCAGAAAATTTTGGGAGCCCAGGAGTTAGGGCCTGACGCCAGAGGGCCCTCATTACCCAGGGGCGGAGACTCCCAGCAGGCACCAACTCCCAACTGAGGGCCCACGTCGCCAAGGTAACGTGTGCCAACCAGGCAGGAGTGACCTCACCGCAGAGGGCCTACCTCACAGAAGGGTGAGGAAACCAGCCAGGATAAGACTCTCACCAGTTTGTCCACCTCACCAAGGGGATCAGAACCAGGCAGAAGGGTCCTCACGCCAGGGTGGCCACATCATAGAAAGGTGAGGAACCCAGAACGTGTGGCCTAAATCAGAGGACCCACATCTCCAAGGGGCTAGGAGTGAGGCAGGCAGGAGTAGCCTCACAACACAGAGCCCATAGAATAAAAAATGTGAGGAATCCAGCAGTTGGAACCTGCCAGCAGGCGGCCCACAGCATGGAGTCTATGGGATCCAGGTCACAGAGAACTCACAACAGAGGGCCCACATCATGAAACTGTGAGCAACTGAGCCGTTGGGACTTCAGAACAGAAGGCCCACATCCCCATAGGGATGGGAACCTGGCAGGAGTGTACTCGCATCACTTAGCACGAATCAGAAAATGTGGGAACCCAGCAGTTAAGGCCTGAGGGCAGAGGGCCCTCATCACTGAGGGGAGGAGGCTCCCAGCAGGCTCCAATTGCCACCATAGGGCCGACGTCGCCAAGGAGGGGTGTGCCAGCCAGACAGGAATGACCTCAGAGCAGAGGGCCCACCTCAAAGAAGTGTGAAGAAACTCAACAAGGATCAGACTCTCACCAGAGGGCCAACATCACCAAGGGGATGGGAACCAGGCAGGAGTGTCCTCACACCAGTGGGGCCACATCAGCAACAGGTGAGGAGCCCAGCACATGTGACCTAAAACCAGAGGACCCACATCACCAAGTGGCTCAGAGTGAGGCAGGCAGGAGTTGTCTAACAACACAGGGCCCATAGAATAAAAAAGGTGAGGAATCCAGCAGTTTGAACCTCCCAGCAGGTGGCCCAGAGCACCCAGTCTATGGGATCCAGGCCACAGTGAACTCACAGCAGAGGGCCCACATCATGAAACTGTGAGCAACCCAGCCGGTGGGACCTCAGAGCAGAAGGCCCACATCACCATGGTGATGGGAACCTCGCAGGAGTGTCCTCGCACCACTTAGCATGTATCAGAAAATGTGGGAACCCAGCAGTTAGGGCCTGACGTCAGAGGGCCCTCATCACCAAGGGGAGGAGGCTCCCAGCAGGCTCCAACTGCCACCAGCCGGCCGACGTTGCCAAGGCAGTGTGTGCAAGCCAGGCAGGAGTGACCACAGAGCAGAGGGCCCACCTCACAGAAGTGTGAGGATCCCAACCAGGATCAGACTCTCACCAGAAGGTCCACATCACCAAGGGGATGGAAACCAGGCAGGAGTGCCCTCACACCAGTGGGGCCACATCAGCGAAAGATGAGGAACACAGCACATGTGGCCTCAAACAAGGGGACACACATCACAAAGGGGCTGGGACTGAGGCATGCAGGAGGAGACTCACAACAGAGGGCACATAGAATAAAAAAGGTGAGGAATCCAGGAGTTGGAAACTCCAGGCAGGCGGCCCAGAGCACCGACGCTATGGGATACAGGCCAGAGTGAACTCACAGCAAAGGGCCCACATCATGAAACTGTGAGCAACCCAGCCGTTGGGACCACAGAACAGAAGTCCCACATGCCCATGGGGATGGGAACCTGGCAGGAGTGTCCTCGCACCACTGGGCACACATCAGAAAATGTGTGGAGCCTAGCACTTAGGGCCTGACACCAGAGGGCCCTCATCACTGAGGGGAGGAGGCCCCAGCACGCTCCAACTGCCACCAGAGTGCCCACGTCACCAAGGCGATGTGTGCCAGCCAGGCACGATTGACCTCACAGCAGAGGGCCCACATCATGAAAGTGTGAGCAACCCAGCCGTTGGGACCTCAGAATAGAAGGCCCACAGCCCCATGTGGATGGGAACCTGGCAGGAGTGTCATCGCACCACTGGGCACACATCAGAAAATGTGGGGAGCCCAGCAGTTAGGCCCTGACGTCACTGGGCCCTCATCACCGAGGGGAGGAGGCTCCCAGCACGCTCCATCTGCAACCAGTGGGCCCATGTGGCCAAGGCGGGTTGTGCCAGTCAGGCAGGAGTGACCTCAGAGAAGAGGGCCCACCTCAAAGAAGTGTGAGGAACCCAGCCATGATCAGACTCTCACCAGAGGGCCCACATCACCAAGGGGATGGGAACCAGGCAGGAGTGTCCTCACACCAGTGGGGTCACATCATCAAAAGATGAGGAACCCAGCACATGTGGCCTCAAACCAGAGGACACACATCACCAAGGGGTTGGGAGTGAGGCAGGTGTCTGGACGGGCACATTTAACTATAATTTCCCACCAGGAAGAGGAATTAACCAAAGGGTCAGAGTGCCGTGCCGGACCCTGATTACGGCCTGAAGCAAACCTGTGGTTTTGTGGCCAGCTTACAAGGAAGCGAGTTAAGAAAGGAACTCAGGGGCACTGTCATTCACAAACCTGCAGTTATAAATGACAGCTATCGTCCAAAAATATATTGAAGTAAGGCAGCGAAGAAGACCTGAAAGTGGGGCAGAATTGCAGGAAACCGATTTCATGATGTAGACAGTAATTGCTTTTAAAGCATAGGAAAAGAGGCAGAACGTCTACAGTGATGCACTTGGCCAAGAAGGGCATATGCGTTTTATAGAGGGCCCTCATTAATGAGGGGAGGAGGCTCCCAGCACACACCAAAGGCCAACAGACGGCCCATGTCATCAAGGCGACGTGTGCCAGCCAGGCAGGAGAGACCTCATATCACAGGGTCTACCTCACAGAAGGGTGAGGTACCCAGAGAGGATCAGACTCTCACCAGAGGGCCCACATCACCAAGGGGATGGGAACCAGTCAGGAGTGTCCTCACACCAGTGGGGCCACATCATCCAAAGTTGAGGAACACAGCACATGTGACCTCAAACCAGAGGACACACATCACCAAGGGACTGGGAGTGAGGCAGGCAGGAGGAGCCTCAAAACAGAGGGCCCATAGAATAAAAAAGGTGAGGAATCGCGCAGTTGGATCCTCCCAGCAGGCGGCCAGGAGCAGCGAGGCTATGGGATCCAGGCCGGAATGAGCTCACACCAGAGGGCCCTCATCATTATACTGTGAGCAACCCAGCCGTTGGGACCTCAGAGCAGAAGGCCCACATCCACATGGGTATGGGAAACTGGCAGGAGTGCCATCACACCAGTGGGCACACATCAGAAAATATGGGTACCCAGCAGTTAGTGACTGACGCCACAGGGCCCTCATCACCGAGGGGAGGAGGCTCCCAGCAAGCTCCAACTGCCACCAGAGGGCCGACGTCACCAAGGCAACGGGAGCAAGCCAGGCAGGAGTGACCTCACAGCAGAGGGCCCACCTCCCAGAAGTGTGACGAAACCAGTCAGGATCAGACTCTCACCAGACGGCCCACATCACCAAGGGGATGGGAACCAGGCAGGAGTGTCCTCACACCAGTGGGTCCACATCACTAAAAGGTGAGTAAACCAGCACATGTGGCCTGAAACCACAGGACCCACATCACCAAAGGGCTGGGAGTAAGGCAGGCAGGAGGAGCCTCACAACACAGGGCCCAAAGAATAAAAAAGGTGAGGTATCCAGCAGTTGGAACCTCGCAGCAGGCGGCCCAGAGCACAGAGACTATGGGATCCTGGCCTGAGTGAACTAACACCAGAGAGCCTATATCATGGAACTGTGAGCAACCCAGACGTTGGAACCACAGAGCAGAAGGCCCACATCCCCATGGGGATGGGAAACTTACAGGAGTGTCCTGTTATCACTGGGCTCACATCAGATAACATGGGGAGCCCAGCAGTGATGGCCTCACGCCAGAGGGCCCTCATCACCGAGGGGAGGAGGCTCCCAGTAGGTTCCAACTGCCACCAGAGGGCCGATGTCACCAAGGCAATGGGAAGCCAGGCAGGAGTTACCTCACAGCAGAGGGCCCACCTCACAGAAGGGTGAGGAACCCAGCCAGGATCAGACTCTCACCAGAGGGCTCATATCACCAAGGGGATGGGAACCAGGCACAAGTATCCTCACACCAGTGGGGCCACATCATCGAAAGGTGAGGGACCCAGCACACGTGGCCTCTAATCAGAGGACACACATAAACAAGGGGCTGGGAATGAGGCAGGCAGGAGGAGCCTCAAAAGAGAGGGCCCATAGAATAAAAAAGGTGAGGAATCCCGCAGTTGGAACCTCCCAGCAGGCGGCCTGGAGTAGCGAGGCTATGGGATCCAGGGTGAGTGAACTCACACCAGAGGGCCCTCATCATGAAACTGTGAGAAATCCAGACGTTGGGACCTCACAGCAGAAGGCCCACATTCCCATGGGCTTGGGAACCTGACAGGAATGTACTCGCACCACAGGGCGCACATCAGAAAATTTTGAGAGCCCAGGAGTTAGGGCCTGACGCCAGAGAGCCCTCATTACCGAGGGAAGGAGACTCCCAGCAGGCACCAACACACAATTGAGGGCCCACGTCGCCAAGATGACGTGTGCCAGTCAGGCAGGAGTGACCTCACAGCACAGGGCCTACCTAACAGAAGGGTGAGGAAACCAACCAGGATAAGACTCTCGCCAGAGGGCCCACATCACCAAGGGGATCGGAACCACGCAGGAGTGTCCTAACACCAATGTGGCCACATCATAGAAAGGTGAGGAACCCAACACATGTGGCCTCAAAGCAGAGGACCCACATCTCCAAGGGACTCGGAGTGAGGTAGGCAGGAGTAGCCTTACAACACAGGGCCCATAGAATAAAAAGGTGAGGAATCCAGTAATTGGAAGCTCCCAGCAGGCGGCCCAGGGCACCCAGTCTATGAGATCTAGGCCGCAGTGAACTCACAGCAGAGGGCCCACATCATGATACTGTGAGCAACCCAGCCATTGGGACCTCAGAGCAGAAGGCCCACATCCCCATGGGGATGGGAAACTGGCAGGAGTGTCATCGCACCAGTGGGCGCACATCAGAAAATGTGGGGAGCCCAGCAGTTAGGGCCTGATGCCAGAGGGCCCTCATCACCGAGGGGAGGAGGCTCCCATCCCGCTCCAACTGCAACCAGAGGGCCCACTTGGCCAAGGCGACGTGTGCCATCCAGGCACGAGTGACCTCACAGCAGAGAGCCCACCTCCCAGAAGTGTGAGGTATCCAGCCAGGATCAGACTCTCACCAGAGGGCCCACATCACCAAGGGGATGGGAACCAGGCAGGAGTGTCCTCACACCAGTGGGGCCACATCAATAAAAGGTGAGGAAACCGGCACATGTAGCCTCAAACCACAGGACCTACATCACCAATGGGGGGAGTGAGGAAGGCAGGAGGAGCCTCACAACACAGGGCACAAAGAATAAAAAAGGTGAGGAATCCAGCAGTTGGAACCTCGCAGCAGGCGGCCCAGAACACAGGGGCTATGGGATCTAGGCCTGAGTGAATGAACATCACAGAGCCAACACCATGAAACTGTAAGGAACCCAGGCGTTGGGACCTCAGAGCAGAAGGCCCACATCCCAATGGGGATGGGAACCTGGCAGGAGTGTCCTGGCATCACTGGGCTCACATCAGAAAACGTGGGGAGCACAGCAGTTAGAACCTGACGCCAGAGGGCACTCATCACTGAGGAGAGGAGGCTCCCAGCAGGCTCCAACTGCCACCAGAGGGCCTACGTCTCCAAGGCAATGGGAGCAAGCCAGGCAGGATTTACCTAAGAGCAGAGGGCCCACCACACAGAAGGGTGAGGAACGCAGCCAGTGTCAGACTCTCACCAGAGGGCCCACATCACCAAGGGGATGGGAACCAGGCAGGAGTTTCCTCACACCATTGGGGCCACATCATTGAAAGGTGAGGAACCCAGCACATGTGGTCTCGAACCAGAGGACACACATCACCAAGGGGCTGCGAATGAGGCAGGTGTCTGGACGGGCACATTTAACTCTCATTTCCCACCAGGAAGAGGAATTAACCAAACGCTGAGCATGCCGTGCCGGAACCAGATTACAGCCTGAAGCAAACCTGCGGTTTTGTGGCCAGCTCACAAGGAAGCGAGTTAAGAAAGGAAATCAGGGGCACTGTAATTCTCAAACCTGCAGAGTTATAAATGACAGCTATTGGCAAAAATATATTGAAGTAAGGCTGCAAAGAGGACTTGAAAACGAGGCAGAATTGCAGGAATCAGATTTCAGGAGGTAGATTTGAATTGCATTTAAAGCATATGAAAAGCAGCAGATCTTTGACAGTGATGCACTTGGACAAAAAGTGCATATACATTTTTTCCTGAATACATTCAGGAAAAAACGCATATGCTCTTTTTTGTCAACCAAGCACTCGAGCAATGGAAATCTGCACTACAATGAAGTCTCTTTTCCCATTCGTCAAAATGGCCATCTGAAAAAAGTGTAAAAACAAGAAACACAGGACAGGCCATGGAGAACAGGGAGCCTTGTTATGCTGATGGGTGGGATGTCAATTGCCAACAGACACTCTGGAGATGTTTATGATGTATCCTGAAACATCTAAAAAACAAAGCTACAGAGCCTAGGTCACTTCCACTTATGGCCCTATAGCTTAGGAATATTAAAATCAACAAGACACAGCCAACACAAAATTTAGGGCTGCTGTGTTTACAAGAACCTTGAGTCCTGTGCACATTAAATATCCCAGAAAGAAAAAAATGGATAAAGAAGTTGTGCGAATTATGTACAACGGAATATCACTCAGCAATGAGATCAATGTCATCAGGCCTGTAGCAGCAAATTGAGTGGATTTAAGCACGATGATTCTAAGAGAAATATGTCACACAGAGAAAGATAGTTATCATAAGATATCACTAATAGAGGGAGTGTAAACTTGGCTCCACATGAACTGGATTACAAAACCGAACAGAGTCTCACATTTAGATAAAAAACTTATGCTTGCTTAAGGGGAAAGTTGAGTTGGGGTGCTGTATAAAACCAGAGATTGAAATTAGCACAGATACCTTTCCATAAGCCAAAAATGTAATAGACAAGACCTACTCCTTGCTCAACGAAATAGACTCATCCATGGTGTTTCACCTCACACTGGTTAGAATGGGCATCATCAGAAAATCTACAAACAACAAATGCTGGAAAGGGTGTGGAGATATGGAACCCTCTTCCAGTATTGTTGGGAATGTAAATTGATACAGTCACTGTGGAGAACATTATGGAGTTTCTTATAAAACTAACAATAGAATTACCATATGATACAGCAATCCCACTACTGGTCATATACCCAGACAAAACCATAAATTAAAAAACAACATTCAGCGCAATGTTCATTGCATCACTATTTACAATATCCAGGTAATGGAAGCAACCTAAATGCCCACAGACAGACGAATGCATAAAGATGTGGTACATATATAAAATGGAATATTACTAAGCCATAAAAAGGAATGAAATTGGGTCACCTGTAGAGACGTTGATGAATCTAGAGACTGTCATACACAGTGAAGTAAGTCAGAAAGAGAAAAACAAAACAAATCTTGTATATTAATGCATATATGTGGAACCTAGAAAAATTGTACAGATGAACCGTTTTGCAAGGCAGAAATAGAGCAACAGATGTAGACAACGAACGTATGGACACCAAGGGGGGAAAGCTGTTGGGGGGATGGTGGTGGGAGGTGTTGAGAGATTGGGATTGGCATGTATACATTTATATGTATAAAAGAGATAACCAAAAAGAACCTGCTGTATAAAAAATAAAATAAAATTCAAAATTAAAAAAAATAAAATTAAAAAAAGTAAAACAGAAAAAATATTCTTCCCTTCACATACATGTATTTATATGAATAAATTATTTCCATGCATATATCTGTAAATACAGAGGAGAAGAATAAAATCTACCTTGAACCAAAAACGAAAAAAAGAAAAAGAAAAACAGAACCCACCAGGTACACAGAGGAAAACCCTATCAGGTCACTTGCTCCAGTTGTAAACAATTCTGAAGTTGGTCAGTGGTGGGGAATCATCTCCCATTCAGCCAGCAGGCCCCACGCAACAAGCGTCCTCATTGCAAAGCTGGGGGACCATGCCGAGGCATCTGTGAGTAAACGTGGGCCGAGCCCCAGGCCAGCTGCTGCTGAAATGTTCCCACCCTTCCCAGGTAAAACACCTGAATATGTACAAGGACTTGAAAGCCTAGAGGAAGGGCCATGGAGCCACACGAGCGACAGCATGCCGGCCGACTTGATGCCTGCAGGCCAGCCAGGATGGTCCTGGCCCTGGGTGCTCTTCTGGAAGCTTTCCATTTCCCTGCCTGAGATACCCCTCCTGTCCTGGCCCCCACTGCTTTCTTCCTTCCTCACCTCTCCCCAGGAAGAAATTCCAGCAGCAGGTATGGGTGACACATCCTCTTCCTTAGCAGGTGGCATCTTGGTAACTGCTGCAGAAAGTCCAGCAGAGCCCCACTCACACTGGACCACCCACAAAGCCGTGGCCTCTCACTCCCTCCCACCAGTCCAGCCCCGAGACTGTTGACAGGGCAGAGAAAATGGCGTCAGGCACAGCTGCAGGGGCTCTTGCTGCCTGGAGCGGTGTTTATATCGATCTCAACCCAGGCACACCTGGGGAGGTCTGGCCGGCACGGTCAGGCTGCCCAGGTCAGCCAATCATCAACCCTCAGGGTCTCACAGTTGCAGAAAATGGAACTTGCTGAATCGGCCAGGTCCAAGGAACAGGTGTGGGCTCTTGAGAGTAAGGATAGACAAGGGGCTGTAGTTCTGGCTTGTTTTCTAATCATTTTATCTGGCCCATGAGTGGGAGACAACTTCAAGAAAACCCTCTGCTAATGAGAGGAACCCAGGAGTCAGGGAGAGGAGGGGAGGGTGGTGGGTGGAGACAGAGGCCTGGTGCCCCGGGTGCAGTGGAAGTCTCTGGAAGACCAGGTGGAGGGAGGCCGCACAGAGTGATCCCCAAGATCACAGACCTTTTGGAGCTGCTGTTTGTTAGTACAAGTACTGCTCTGAGGTGCTCTGTGTCAGATCTGAGCGACAGGTGAGCTGGGAGTGCTTTGCAATGTGCGCTATGTGCACGGTTCCTGTTTGCACAGACTTGCCACGGAACATGCAAGGGTAGCTCTGTATCCTGGGAGGGACGTGACAACGAGAGCCCCATGGGCTGCAGGTGACCTGCCCAGGGAACACCATATCCTGGGAGGGGCCTGAACACGAGGGCCCTGTGGGCTGGGGTGGGGGTGGGGTACCTGCCTGGGTGAGCTCCATATCCTGGGATTGGCCTGACTTTGAGAGCCCCATGGGCTGCAGCAGTCAACGTAACGGATGTCAGGAGAGTCAGTGAAGCCACCGAGGATATACCTCCAGTAGTTCCTAAATCCTATACCCTGCTGGTTATTCTACCAACGACCAGGACTTGGTATTCTGTATTAGTCTTCAATGATGCCTTCTTTTACACTTTTTTCACATGGCCCTTTTGACCGGGGGGCAGTGAGACTTCATTGTAGTGCAGATTTCCTTTAAACGCTTGCTTGGTTGGCCAAAAAGTGCGTATGCGTTTTTTCCTGAATATATTCAGGAAAAAACCAATATGCTCTTTTTGGCCAAGTGCATCATTGTCGACATTCTGCCTCTTTTCCTATGCTTTAAGTGCAATTCCAGTCTACCCCCTGAAATCGTTTTCCTGAAATTCTGCACCGCTTTAAAGCCCTCTTCACAGACTTACTTGAATATATTTTGGACGATAGCTATCATTCATAAATCTGCAGGTTTGTGGATTACAGTGCCCTTGAGCTCTTTTCTTCAACTCGCTTACTTGTGAGCTGACCGCAAAACGGCAGGATTGCTTCAGGCCCTAATCTGTTTCCAGCAGGGCACGCTGAGCCTTTGGTTAATTCCTCTTCCTGGTGGGAAATAAGCGTTCCATTTGTCCGTGCAGACACCTACAGCTAGTCTCTCATTGGATCTCCAAATTCCTGTTCATCTTGCACAGAAATTGCAAAGTGTGCCAAACAGGAGGTTAAAGGCACTGACTCTCCAAGTGGGGAGAGTGTTAGTAAAGCGTCTGGAATGGTGAACCCGAGTACCAGGGGACGAAAACTGAGATGCATTTGAAAACGTTTCCCAATGACATGGTGGAACGTACTCTGGGTTTCCCATGCATGTTTTAGCTGAAGGAAGAATCCCTTAAACCTGGAGAGTTCGGACCCATGGAATGGGTACCATGCAGTATGACTTCAAAGGGTCAGCATTTGCTCATAGAACCTCACCAATGCCATCAGCCCGAAGTGTCCAGCTTTATGTCTCAACCTAACCCTTACCCGAACCCTTACCCTTATCCGTCCCCTAATCATACGCTAACACTAACCCGTATCCTAACACGTACGCTCATCTTAAACCGTTGTCTTACACTAACCTGTACCCTAAACCGTCCCCGTCCCCAAACCCTAACAAACCCTAACCCTAACTCTTACCCAAAGCCTTACCCTAAACCATCCCCTAATCGTAACACGTATGCTAACACTAACCTGTACCCTAACATGTACTCTCACCCTAAACCGTGGTCGTACCCTAAGCTGTACCCTAAACCGTCCCCATCCAGTAACCCTAAAACTAAACCTAACCCTAACGATAACCCTTACCCGAAACCTTACCCTAACCCGTCCCCTAATCCTAACCCGTACGCTAACACTAAACCGTACCCTAACACGTACGCTCACCCTAAACCGTTTTTGTACCCTAACCTGTACCCTAAACCATCCGTGTCCCAGTCCCCTAACCCAAACCCTAACCCTAATCCTTACCCGAAGCCTTACTCTAACCCTTCCTTTAATCCTAACCCGTACGCTAACACTAACCCATACCCTAAAACGTACGCTCACCCTAAACCGTTGTCGTACCCTAACCTGTAACCTAAACCGTCCCCGTCCCCTAAACCTAACCCTAACCTTAACCCTTACCCGAAGCCTTACACTAACCCGTCCCCTAATCCTAACCCGTACGCTAACACTAACCCGTACCCTAACATGTACGCTCACCCTAAACAATTGGCGAATCCTAACCTGTACTCTAAACCGTCCCCGTCCCTGTCCCCTAATCCTAACCCTGACCCTTACTCGAAGCCTTACCCTAACACGTCCCCTAATCCTAACCCGTACGCTAACACTAACCCATAACCTAACACGTACGCTCACCCTAAACCGTTGTCGTACCCTAACCTGTACCCTAAACCGTCCCCATCCCCTAACCCTAACCCTAACACTAACCCTAACCCTAATCCTTACCCGAAGCCTTACACTAACCCGTCCCCTAATCCTAACCCGTACGCTAACACTAACCCGTACCCTAACACGTACGCTCACCCTAAACCGTTGTCGTACCCTAACCTGTACCCTAAACCGTCCCCGTCCCCGTCCCCTAACCCTACACCTAACCCTAACCCTTACCCGAAGCCTTACCCTCACCCGCCCCCTAATCCTAACCCGTACGCTAACACTAACCCGTACCCTAACACGTACGCTCACCCTAAACCGTTGTCGTACACTAACCTGTACCCTAAACCGTCCCCGTGCCCGTCCCCTAACCCTAACCCTAACCCTAACCCTAACCCTTACCCGAAGCCTTACCCTCACCCTTCCCCTAATCCTAACCCGTACGCTAACACTAACCCGTACCCTAACACGTACGCTCACCCTAAACCGTTGTCGTACCGTAACCTGCACCCTAAACCGTCCCCGTCCCGTAACCCTAACCCTAAAATTAACCCTAACCCTAACCCTTACCCGAAGCCTTACCCTCACCCGTCCCCTAATCCTAACCCGTACGCTAACACTAAACCGTACCCTAACACGTACGCTCACCATAAACCGTTGTCGTACCCTAACCTGTACACTAAACCGTCCCCGTACCCTAACCCTAACCCTAACCCTAACCCTAACCCTTACCTGAAGCCTTACCCTAACGCGTCCCCTAATCCTAACTCGTACGCTAACACTAACCGGTACCCTAACACGTACCCTCACCCTAAACCGGTGTTGTACCCTAACCCGTACCCTAAACCGTCCCCGTGCCCGTCCACTGACCCTAACCCTAACCCTAACCCTAACCCTTTCCCGAAGCCTTACCCTCACCCGTCCCGTAATCCTAACCCGTACGCTAACACTAACCCGTACCCTAACACGTACGCTTGCCGTAAACCGTTGTCGTACGCTAACCTGTACCCTAAACCGTCCCCGTCCCCTAACCCTAACCCTAACCCTTACCCGAAGCCTTACACTCACCCGTCCCCTAATCCTAACCCGTATGCTAACACTAACCCGTACCCTAACACGTACACTCACCCTAAACCGTTCTCGTACCCTAACCTGTACCCTAAACCGTCCCCGTCCCCGTCACCTAACCCTAACCCTAACCCTAACCCTAACCCTTACCCGAAGCCTTAACCCACCCGTCCCCTAATCCTAACCCGTACGCTAACACTAACTCGTACCCTAACACGTACGCTCACCCTAAACCGTTGTCGTACCCTAACATGTACCCTAAACCGTCCCCGTCCCCTAACCCTAACCCTAACCCTAACCCTAACCCTAACCCTTACCCGAAGCCTTACCCTCACCCGTCCCCTAATCCTAACCCGTACGCGAACACTAACCCGTACCCTAACACGTAAGCTCATCCTAAACCGTTGACGTACCCTAACCTGTACCCTAAACCGTTCCCTTCCCCTAACCCTAACCCTAACCCTAACCCTAACCCTTACCCGAAGCCTTAACCTCACCCGTCCCCTAATCCTAAACCGTACGCTAACACTAACCCGTACCCAAAACATACGCTCACCCTAAACCGTTGTCGTACCCTAACCTGTACCCTAAACCGTCCCCGTCCCCATCCCCTAACCCTAACCCTAACCCTAACCCTAACCCTTACCCGAAGCCTTAACCTCACCCGTCCCCTAATCCTAAACCGTACGCTAACACTAACCCGTACCCAAAACATACGCTCACCCTAAACCGTTGTCGTACCCTAACCTGTACCCTAAACCGTCCCCGTCCCCTAACCCTAACCCTAACCCTAACACTAACCCTAACACTTACCCGAAGCCTTACCCTCACCCGTCCCCTAATCCTAACCCGTACTCTAACACTAACCCGTGCCCTAACACGTACGCTCACTCTAAACCGTTGTCGAACCCTAACCTGTATCCTAAACCATCTCCGTCCCTTAAGCCTAACCCTAACCCTAACCCTAACCCTTACCCGAATCCTTACCCTCACCCGTCCCCTAATCCTAACCCGTACGCTAACACTAACCCGTACCCTAACACGTACGCTCACCCTAAACCGTTGTCGTACCCTAAACTGTACCCTAAATCGTCCCCGTCCCCGTCCCCTAACCCTAACCCTAACCCTAACCCTAACCCTAACCCTTACCCGAAGCCTTACCCTCACCCGTCCCCTAATCCTAACCCGTACGCTAACACCAACCCCTACCCTAAAATGTACGCTCACCCTAAACCGTTGTCGTACCCTAACCTGTACCCTAAACCGTCCCCGTCCCCTAACCCTATCCCTAACCCTAACCCTTACCCGAAGTCTTACCCTCACTCGTCCCCTAAACCTAACCCGTACGCTAACACTAACCCGTACACTAACACGTACGCTCGCCCTAAACCGTTGTCGTACCCTAATCTGTACCCTAAACCGTCCCCGTCCCCGTCCCTTAACCCTAACCCTAACCCTAACCCTTACCCGAAGCCTTACCCTCACCCGTCCCCTAATCCTAACCCGTACGCTAACACTAACCCGTACCCTAACACGTACGCTCACCCTAAACCGTTGTCGTACCCTAACATGTACCCTAAACCGTCCCCGTCCCCTAACCCTAACACTAACCCTAACCCTAACCCTAACCCTTACCCGAAGCCTTACCCTCACCCGTCCCCTAATCCTAACCCGTAGGCTAACACTAACCCGTACCCTATCACGTACGCTCACCCTAAACCGTTGTCGTACCCTAAATTGTAACCTAAACCGTCCCCGTCCCCGTCCCCGTCCCCTAACCCTAACCCTAACCCTAACCCTAACCCTTACCCGAAGCCTTACCCTCACCCGTCCCCTAATCCTAACCCGTACGCTAACACTAACCCATATCCTAACACGTACGCTCACCCTAAACCGTTGTCGTACCCTAACCTGTACCCTAAAGTGTCCCTGTCCCCTAACCCTAACCCTAACCCTAACCCTAACCCTAACCCTTACCCGAAGCCATACCCTCACCCGTCCCCTAATCCTAACCCGTACGCTAACACTAACACGTACCCTAACACGTACGCTCACCCTAAACCGTTGTCGTACCCTAACCTGTACCCTAAATCGTCCCCGCCCCCTAACCCTAACCCTAACCCTAACCCTTACCCGAAGCCTTACCCTCACCCGTCCCCTAATCCTAACCCGTACGCTAACACTAACCCATACCCTAACACGTACGCTCACCCTAAACCGTTGTCGTACCCTAACCTGTACCCTAAAGCGTCCCCGTCCCCTAACCCTAACCCTAACAATAACCCTAAACCTTACCCGAAGCCTTACCCTCACCCGTCAACTAATCCTAACCCGTACGCTAACACTAATCCGTACCCTAACACCTACGCTCACCCTAAATCGTTGTCGTACCTTAACATGTAGCCTAAACCGTCCCCGTCCCCTAACCCTAACCCTAACCCTAACCCTAAACCTCACCCGAAGCCTTACCCTCACCCGTCCCCTAATCCTAACCCGTACGCTAACACTAACACGTACCCTAACACGTACGCTCACCCTAAACCGTTGTCGTACCCTAAACTGTACCCTAAACCGTCCCCGTCCCCATCCCGTAACACTAACACTAACCCTAACCCTAACCCTTACCCGAAGCCTTAACCTCACCCGTCCCCTAATCCTAAACCGTACGCTAACACTAACCCGTACCCAAAACATACGCTCACCCTAAACCGTTGTCGTACCCTAACCTGTACCCTAAACTGTCCCCGCCCCCTAACCCTAACCCTAACCCTAACCCTAACCCTTACCCGAAGCCTTACCCTCACCCGTCCCCTAATCCTAACCCGTACGCTAACACTAACCCGTACCCTAACACGTACGCTCACCCTAAACCGTTGTCGTACCCTAACCTGTACCCTAAACCGTCCCCGTCCCCTAACCCTATCCCTAACCCTAACCCTTACCCGAAGTCTTACCCTCACCCGTCCCCTAATCCTAACCTGTACGCTAACACTAACCCGTACCCTAACACGTACGCTCATCCTAAACCGTTGTCGTACCCTAACCTGTACCCTAAACCGTCCCCGTCCCCTTCCCTTAACCCTAACCCTAACCCTAACCCTAACCCTTACCCGAAGCCTTACCCTCACCCGTCCCCTAATCCTAACCCGTACGCTAACACTAACCCGTACCCTAACACGTACGTTCACCCTAAACCGTTGTCGTACCCTAACATGTACCCTAAACCGTCCCCGGCCCCTAACCCTAACACTAACCCTAACCCTAACCCTAACCCTTACCCGAAGCCTTACCCTCACGCGTCCCCTAATCCTAACCCGTACGCTAACACTAACCCGTACCCTAACACGTACGCTCACCCTAAACCTTTGTCGTACCCTAACTTGTACCCTAAACCGTCCCCGTCCCCGTCCCCGTTCCCTAACCCTAACCCTAACTCTAACCCTAACCCTTACCCGAAGCCTTACCCACACCCGTCCCTTATTCCTAACCCGTATGCAAACACTAACCCACACCCTAACACGTACGCTCACCCTAAACCGTTGTCGTACCCTAACCTGTACCCTAAACCGTCCCCGTCCCCGTCCCCTAACCCTAAACCTAACCCTAACCCTAACCCTTACCCGAAGCCTTACCCTCACCCGACCCCTAATCCTAACCTGTACGCTAACACTAACCCTTACCCTAACACGTACGCTCACCCTAAACCGTTGTCGTACCCTAACCTGTACCCTAAAGCGTCCCCGTCCCCTAACCCTAACCCTAACCCTAACCCTAACCCTTACCCGAAGCCATACCCTCAACCGTCCCCTAATCATAACCCGTACGCTAACACTAACACGTACCCTAACAAGTACGCTCACCCTAAACCGTTGTCGTACTCTAACCTGTACCCTAAACCGTCCCCGTCCCCTATCCCTAACCCTAACCCTAACCCTAACCCTTACCCGAAGCCTTACCCTCACCCGTCCCCTAATCCTAACCCTTACGCTAACAATAACCTGTACCCTAACACGTACGCTCACCCTAAACCGTTGTCGTACCCTAACCTGTACCCTAAAGCGTCCCCGTCCCCTAACCCTAACCCTAACCCTAACCCTAACCCTTACCCGAAGCCATACCCTCAACCGTCCCCTAATCCTAACCCGTACGCTAACACTAACACGTACCCTAACACGTACGCTCACCCTAAACCGTTGTCGTACTCTAACCTGTACCCTAAACCGTCCCCGTCCCCTATCCCTAACCCTAACCCTAACCCTAACCCTTACCCGAAGCCTTACCCTCACCCGTCCCCTAATCCTAACCCTTACGCTAACAATAACCTGTACCCTAACACGTACGCTCACCCTAAACCGTTGTCGTACCCTAACCTGTACCCTAAAGCGTCCCCGTCCCCTAACCCTAACCCTAACCCTAACCCTAACCCTTACCCGAAGCCATACCCTCAACCGCCCCCTAATCCTAACCCGTACGCTAACACTAACACGTACCCTAACACGTACGCTCACCCTAAACTGTTGTCGTACCCTAACCTGTACCCTAAACCGTCCTCGTCCCCTAACCCTAACCCTAACCCTAACCCTTACCCGAAGCCTTACCCTCACCCGTCCCCTAATCCTAACCCGTACGCTAACACTAACCCGTACCCTAACACGAACGCTCACCCTAATCCGTTGTCGTACCCTAACCTGTACCCTAAACTGCCCCCGTCCCCTAACCCTAACCCTAACCCTAACCCTAACCCTTACCCGAAGACTTACCCTCAACCGTTCCCTAATCCTAACCCGTACGCTAACACTAACCCGTAACCTAACACGTACGCTCACCCTAAATCGTTGTCGTACCCTAACCTGTACCCTAAACCGTCCCCGTCCCCTAACCCTAACCCTAACCCTAACCCTAACCCTTACCTGTAGCCTTACCCTCACCCGTCCCCTATTCCTAACCCGTACGCTAACACTAACCCGTACCCTAAGACGTACGCTCACCCTAAATCGTTGTCGTACCCTAACCTGTACCCTAAACCGTCCCCGTCCCCTAACCCTAACCCTAACCCTAACCCTAACCCTAACCCTTACCCGAAGCCTTACACTCACCCGTGCGCCAATCCTAACCTGTACTTTAACACTAATCCGTACCCTAAAACTTACGCTCACTCTAAACCGTTGTCGTACCCTAACCTGTACCCTAAGCCGTCCCCGTCCCCTAACCCTAACCCTAACCCTAACCCTAACCCAAACACTTACCCGAAGCCTTACCCTCACCCATCCCCTAATCCTCACCCGTACGCTAACACTAACCCGTACCCTAACACGTACCCTCACCCTAAACCGTTCTCGTACACTAACCTGTACCCTAAACCGTCCCCGCCCCCTAACCCTAACCTTAACCCTAACCCTTACCCGAAGCCTTACCCTCACCCGTCCCCTAATCCTAACCCGTACGCTAACACTAAACCGTACCCTAACACGTACGCTCACCCTAAACCGTTGTCGTACCCTAACCTGTACCCTAAACCGTCCCCGTCCCCTAACCCTAACCCTAACCCTAAACCTAACCCTAACACTTACCCGAAGCCTTACTGTCACGCGTCCCCTAATCCTAACCCGTACGCTAACACTAACCCGTGCCCTAACACGTACGCTCACACTAAACCGTTGTAGTACCCTAACCTGTATCCTAAACCGTCTCCGTCCCTTAACCCTAACCCTAACCCTAACCCTAACCCTAACCCTTACCCGAATCCTTACCCTCAACCGTCCCCTAATCCTAACCCGTACGCTAACGCTAACCCGTACCCTAACACGTACGCTCACCTTAAACCGTTGTCGTACCCTAAACTGTACCCTAAATCGTCCCCGTCCCCGTCACCTAACCCTAATCCTAACCGTAACACTTACCCGAAGCCTTACCCTCACCCGTCCCCTAATCCTAACCCGTACGCTAACACTAACCCGTACCCTAACACGTACGCTCACCCTAAACCGTTGTCGTACCCTAACCTGTACCCTAAACCGTCCCCGTCCCCGTCCCCTAACCCTAAACCTAACCCTAACCCTAACCCTAACCCTTACCCGAACCCTTACCCTCACCCGTCCCCTAATCCTAACCCGTACACTAACACTAAACCGTACCCTAACACGTACGCTCACCCTAAACCGTTGTCGTACCCTAACCTGTACCCTAAACCGTCCCCGTCCCCTAACCCTAACCCTAACCCTAACCCTAACCCTAACCCTTACCCGAAGCCTTACCCTCACCCGTCCCCTAATGCTAACCCGTACGCTAACACTAACACGTACCCTAACACGTACGCTCACCCTAAACCGTTGTCGTACCCTAACCTGTACCCTAAACCTTCCCCATCCCCGTCCCTTAACCCTAACCCTAACCCTAACCCTAACCCTTACCCGAAGCCTTACCCTCACCCGTCCCCTAATCCTAACCCGTACGCTAACACTAACCCGTACCCTAACACGTACGCTCACCCTAAACCGTTGTCGTACCCTAACATGTACCCTAAACCGTCCCCGTCCCCTAACCCTAACACTAACCCTAACCCTAACCCTATCCCTTACCCGAAGCCTTACACTCACCCGTCCCCGAATCCTAACCCGTACGCTAACACTAACCCATACCCTAACACGTACGCTCACCCTAAACCGTTGTCGTACCCTAACTTGTACCCTAAACCGTCCCCGTCCCCGTCCCCGTCCCCTAACCCTAACCCTAACCCTAACCCTAACCCTTATCCGAAGCCTTACCCTCACCCCTCCCCTATTCCTAACCCGTACGCAAACACTAACCCACACCCTAAAACGTACGCTCACCCTAAACCATTGTCGTACCCTAACCTGTACCCTAAACCGTCCCCTTCCCCTAACCCTAACCCTAACCCTAAAACTAACCCTAACCCTTACCCGAAGCCTTACCCTCACCCGACACCTAATCCTAACCTGTACGCTAACACTAACCCTTACCCTAACACGTACGCTAACCCTAAACCGTTGTCGTACACTAACCTGTACCCTAAACCGTCCCCGTACCCTAAACCTAACCCTAACCCTAACCCTAACCCTTACCCGAAGCCTTACCCTCACCTGTCCCCTAATCCTAACCCGTACGCTAACACTAACCCGTACCCTAACAGGTACGCTCACCCTAAACCGTTGTCGTACCCTAAACTGTACCCTAAACCGTCCCCGTCCCCTAACCCTAAACCTAACCCTAACCCTAACCCTAACCCTTACCCGAAGCCTTACCCTCACCCGTCCCCTAATCCTAACCCGTACGCTAACACTAACCCGTACCCTAACACGTACGCTCACCCTAAACCGTTGTCGTACCCTAACCTGTATCCTAAACCGTCTCCGTCCCTTAACCCTAACCCAAACCCTAACCGTAACCCTTACCCGAATCCTTCCCCTCACCCGTCCCCTAATCCTAACCCGTACGCTAACGCTAACCCGTACCCTAACACGTACGCTCACCCTAAACCGTTGTCGTACCCTAAATTGTACCCTAAATCGTCCCCGTCCCCGTCACCTAACCCTAACCCTAACCCAAACCATTACCCGAAGTCTTACACTCACCCGTTCCCTAATCCTAACCCGTACGCTAATACTAACCCGTAACCTAACACGTACGCTCACCCTAAATCGTTGTCATACCCTAACCTGTACCCTAAACCGTCCCCGTCCCCAACCCTAACCCTAACCCTAACCCTAACCCTTACCTGTAGCCTTACCCTCACCCGTCCCCTAATCCTAACCCGTACGCTAACACTAACCCGTACCCTAACACGTACGCTCACCCTAACCCGTTGTCGTACCCTAACCTGTACCCTAAACCGTCCCCGTCCCCTAACCCTAAGCCTAACCCTAACCCTAACCCTTACCCGAAGCCTTACACTCACCCGTCCCCTAATCCTAACCCGTACGCTAACACTAACCTGTACCCTAACACGTACCCTCACCCTAAACCGTTGTCGTACCATAACCTGTACCCTAAACCGTCCCCGTGCCCGTCCCCTAACCCTAAACCTAACCCTAACCCTAACCCTTTCCCGAAGCCTTACCCTCACCCGTCCCCTAATCCTAACCCGTACGCTAACCCTAACCCGTACCCTAACACGTACGCTCACCCTAAACCGTTGTCGTACCCTAACCTGTACCCTAAAGCGTCCCCGTCCCCTAACCCTAACCCTAACCCTAACCCTAACCCTTACCCGAAGCCTTACCCTCACCCGTCCCCTAATCCTAACCCGTACACTAACACTAACCCGTACCCTAAGACGTACGCTCACCCTAAACCGTTGACGTACCCTAACCTGTACCCTAAACCGTCCCTGTCCCCTAACCCTAACACTAACCCTAACCCTAACCCTTACCCGAAGCCTTACCCTCAACCGTCCCCTAATCCTAACCCGTACGCTAACACTAACCTGTACCCTAACACGTACGCTCACCCTAAACCGTTGTCATACCCTAACCTGTATCCTAAACCGTCCCCGTCCCCTAACCCTAACTCTAACCCTAACCCTAACCCTAACCTTTACCCGAAGCCTTACCCTCACCCATCCCCTAAACCTAACCCGTACGCTAACACTAACCCATACCCTAACACGTACGCTCAACCTAAACTGTTGTCGTACCCTAACCTGTACCCTAAACCGTCCCCGTCCCCGTCCCCGTCCCCTAACCCTAACCCTAACCCTAACCCTTACCCGAAGCCTTACCCTCACCCGTCCCCTAATCCTAACCCGTACGTTAACACTAATCCATACCCTAACACCTACGCTCACCCTAAATCGTTGTCGTACCCTAACATGTACCCTAAACCGTCCCCGTCTCCTAACACTAACCCTAAACCTAACCCTAACCTTAACACTTACCCGAAGCCTTACCCTCACCCGTCCCCTAATCCTAACACGTACGCTAACACTAACCCGTACCCTAACACGTACGCTCACCCTAAACCGTTGTCGTACCCTAACCTGTACCCTAAACCGTCCCTGTCCCCGTCCCCTAACCCTAACCCTAACCCTAACCCTTACCCGAAGCCGTATCCTCACCCGTCCCCTAATACTAAACCGTACGCCAACACTAACCCGTAACCTAACACGTACACTCACCCTAAACCTTTGTCGTACACTAACCTGAACCCTAAACCGTCCCTGTCCCCTAACCCTAACCCTAACCCTATCCCTAACCCTTACCCGAAGCCTTACCCTAACCCGTCCCCTAATCCTAACCCGTACGCTAACACTAACCCGTACTCTAACACGTACGCTCACCCTAAACCGTTGTCGTACCCTAACCTTTACCCTAAACCATCCCCGTCCCCTAACCCTAACCCTAACCCTAAACCTTACCCGAAGCCTTACCCTAACCCGTCCCCTAATCCTAACCCGTACGCTAACACTAACCCGTACTCTAACACGTACGCTCACCCTAAACGGTTTTTGTACCCTAACCTGTACCCTAAACCGTCCCCGTCCCCGTCCCCTAACCCTAAACCTAACCCTAACCCTTACCCGAAGCCTTACCCTCACCCGTCCCCTAATCCTAACCTGTACGCTAACACTAACCCGTACCCTAACACGTACGCTCACCCTAAACTGTTGTCGTACACTAACCTGTAGCCTAAACCGTCCCCGTGCCCGTCCCCTAACCCTAACCCTAACCCTAACCCTAACCCTTACCCGAAGCCTTAACCTCACCCTTCCCGTAATCCTAACCCGTACGCTAACACTAACCCGTACCCTAACACGTACGCTAACCCTAAACCGTTGCCGTACCCTAACCTGTACCCTAAACCGTCCCCGTCCCCTAACCCTAACCCTAACTCTAACCCTAACACTAACCCTTACCCGAAGCCTTACCCTCACCCGTCCCCTAATCCTTACCCGTACGCTAACACTAAACCGTACCCTAACACTTACGCTCATCCTAAATCGTTGTCGTACCCTAACCTGTACCCTAAACCGTCCCCGTCCCCTAACCCTAACCCTAACCCTAAGCCTAAGCCTAACCCTTACCCGAAGCCTTACCGTCACCCGTCCCCTAATCCTAACCCGTACGCTAACAGTAACCCGTACCGTAACACGTACGCTCACCCTAAACCGTTGTCGTACCCTAACCTGTACCCTAAACCGTCCCCGTCCCCTAACCCTAACCCTAACCCTAACCCTAACCCTAACCCTTACCCAAAGCCTTACCATAACCCGTCCCCTAATCCTAACTCGTACGCTAACACTAACCCGTACCATAACACGTACCCTCACCCTAAACCGGTGTCGTTCCCTAACCTGTAGCCTAAACCGTCCCCGTGCCCGTCCCCTAACCCTAACCCTAACCCTAACCCTAACCCTTTCCCGAAGCCTTACCCTCACCCGTCCCCTAATCCTAACACGTACGCTAACACTAACCCGTACCCTAACACGTACGCTCACCCTAAACCGTTGTCGTACCCTAACCTGTACCCTTAACCGTCTCCGTTCCCTAACGCTAACCCTAACCCTATCCCTAACCCTAACCCTTACCCGAAGCCTTACACTCACCCGTCCCCTAATCCTCACCCGCATGCTAACACTAACCCGTACCCTAACACGTACCCTCACCTTAAACCGTTGTCGTACCCTAACCTGTACCCTAAACCGTCCCCGTCCCTGTCCCCTAACCCTAACCCTAACCCTAACCCTAACCCTTACCCGAAGCCTTACCCCACCCGTCCCCTAATCCTAACCCGTACGCTAACAATAACCCGTACCCTAACACGTACGCTCACCCTAAACCGTTGTCGTACCCTAACCTGTACCCTAAACCGTCCCCGTCCCCTAATCCTAACCCTAACCCTAACCCTAACCCTTACCCGAAGCCTTACCCTCACCCGTCCCCTAATCCTAACCCGTATGCTAACACTAAGCCGTACCCTACCATGTACGCTCACCCTAAACCGTTGTCGTACCCTAACCTGTACCCTAAACCGTCCCCGTCCCCATCCCCTAACCCTAACCCTAACCCTAACCCTAACCCTTACCCGAAGCCTTAACCTCACCCGTCCCCTAATCCTAAACCGTACGCTAACACTAACTCGTACCCTAAACGTACGCTCACCCTAAACCGTTGTCGTACCCTAACCTGTACCCTAAACCGTCCCCGTCCCCATCCCCTAACCCTAACCCTAACCCTAACCCTAACCCTTACCCGAAGCCTTACCCTCACCCGTCCCCTAATCCTAACCCGTACGCTAACACTAAGCCGTACCCTAACACGTACGCTCACCCTAAACCGTTGTCGTACCCTAACCTGTACCCTAAACCATCACCATCCCCTAACCCTAATCTTAAACCTAACCCTAACCGTAACACTTACCCGAAGCCTTACCCTCACCCGTCCCCTAATCCTAACCCGTACTCTAACACTAACCCATGCCCTAACACGTACGCTCACACTAAACCATTGTCGTACCCTAACCTGTATCCTAAACCGTCTCCGTCCCTTAAACCTAACCCTAAGCCTAACCCTAACCCTTACCCGAATCCTTACCCACACACGTCCCCTAATCCTAACCCGTACGCTAACACTAACCCGTACCCTAACACGTACGCTGACCCTAAACCGTTGTCGTACCCTAAACTGTACCCTAAATCGTCCCCGTCCCCGTCACCTAACCCTAACCCTAACCCTAACCCTAACCCTAAACCTTACCCGAAGCCGTACCCTCACCCGTCCCCTATTCCTAACCCATACGCTAACTCTAACCCGTACCCTAACACGTACGCTCACCCTAAACCGTTGTCGTACCCTAACCTGTACCCTAAACCATCACCGTCCCCGTCCCCTAACCCTAAACCTAACCCTAACCCTAACCCTAACCCTTACCCGAAGCCTTACCCTCACCCGTCCCCTAATCCTAACCCGTACGCTAACACTAACCCGTACCCTAACACGTACGCTCACCCTAAACCTTTGTCGTACTCTAATGTGTACCCTAAACCGTCCCCGTCCCCTAACCCTTTTCCTAACCCTAACCCTTACCCGAAGTCTTACCCTCACCCGTCCCCTAATCCTAACCCGTACGCTAACACTAACCCGTACCCTAACACGTACGCTCACCCTAAACCGTTGTCGTGCCCTAACCTGTACCCTAAACCGTCCCCGTCCCCGTCCCTTAACCCTAACCCTAACCCTAACCCTAACCCTTACCCGAAGCCTTACCCTCACCCGTCCCCTAATCCTAACCCGTACGCTAACACTAACCCGTACCCTAACATGTACGATCACCCTAAACCATTGTCGTACCCTAACATGTACGCTAAACCGTCCCCGTCCTCTAACCCTAACCCTAACCCTAACACTAACACTAAACCTTACCCGAAGCCTTACCCTCACCCGTCCCCTAATCCTAACCCGTACGCTAACACTAACCCGTACCCTAACACGTACGCTCACCCTAAACCGTTGTCGTACCCTAACCTGTACCCTAAAGCGTCCCCGTCCCCGTCCCCTAACCCTAACCTTAACCCTAACCCTTACCCGAAGCCTTACCCTCACCCGTCCCCTATTCCTAACCCGTACGCTAACACTAACACGTACCCTAACACGTACGCTCACCCTAAACCATTGTCGTACCCTAACCTGTACCCTAAACCGTCCACATCCCCTAACCCTAACCCTAACCCTAACCCTAACCCTAACCCTTACCCGAAGCCTTACCCTCACCCGTCCCCTAATCCTAACCCGTACGCTAACACTAACACGTACCCTAACACGTACGCTCAGCCTAAACCATTGTCGTACCCTAACCTGTACCCTAAACCGTCTCCGTCCCCTAACCCTAACCCTAAACCTAACTCTAACCCAAACCCTAACCCTTACCCGAAGCCTTAACCTCACCCGTCCCCTAAGCCTAACCCGTACGCTAACACTAACCCATACCCTAACACGTACGCTCACCCTAAACCGTTGTCGTACCCTTACCTGTACCCTAAACCGTCCCCTTCCCCTAATCCTAACCCTAACCCTAACCTTACCCGAAGCCTTACCCTCACCCGTAACCTAATCCTAACCCGTACGCTAACACTAACCCGTACCCTAACACGTACGCTCACCCTAAACCGTTGTCGTACACTAACCTGTACCCTAAACCGTCCCCGTCCCCTAACCCTAAGCCTAACCCTAACCCTAACCCTTACCCGAAGCCTTAACCTCACCCGTCCCCTAATCCTAAACCGTACGCTAACACTAACCCGTACCCTAACACGTACGCTCACACTAAACCGTTGTCGTACCCTAACCTGTACCCTAAACCGTCCCCGTCCCCTAACCCTAACCCTAACCCTAACCCTAACCCTAACCCTTACCCGAAGCCTTACCCTCACCCGTCCCCTAATCCTAACCCGTATGCTAACACTAACCCGTACCCTAACACGTACGCTCACCCTAAACCGTTGTCGTACACTAACCTGTACCCTAAACCGTCCCCGTCCCCTAACCCTAACCATAACCCTAACCCTAACTATTACCCGAAGCCTTACCCTCACCCGTCCCCTAATCCTAACCCGTACGCTAACACTAACCCGTACCCTAACACGTACGCTCACCCTAAACCGTTGTCGTACCCTAACCTGTACGCTAAACCGTCCCCGTCCCCGTCCCCGTCCCCTAACCCTAACCCTAACACTAACCCTAACCCTAATCCTTACCCGAAGCCTTACACTCACCCGTCCCCTAATCCTAACCCGTACGCTAACACTAACCCGTACCCTAACACGTACGCTCACCCTAAACCGTTTTTGTACCCTAACCTGTACCCTAAACCGTCCCCGTCCCCGTCCCCTAACCCTAAACCTAACCCTAACCCTTACCCGAAGCCTTACCCTCAACCGTCCCCTAATCCTAACCCGTACGCTAACACTAACCCGTACCCTAACACGTACGCTCAACCTAAACCGTTGTCGTACACAAACCTGTACCCTAAACCGTCCCCGTGCCCGTCCCCTAACCCTAACCCTAACCCTAACACTAACCGTTACCCGAAGCCTTACCCTCACCCTTCCCGTAATCCTAACCCGTACGCTAACACTAACCCGTACCCTAAAACGTACGCTCACCCTAAACCGTTGTCGTACCCTAACCTGTACCCTAAACCGTCCCCGTCCCGTAACCCTAACCCTAACTCTAACCCTAACACTAACCCTTACCCGAAGCATTACCCTCACCCGTCCCCTAATCCTAAACCGTACGCTAACACTAAACCGTACCCTAACACTTACGCTCATCCTAAACCGTTGTCGTACCCTAACCTGTACCATAAATCGTCCCCGTCCCGTAACCCTAACCCTAAACCTAACTCTAACCCAAACCCTAACCCTTACCCGAAGCCTTAACCTCACCCGTCCCCTAAGCCTAACCCGTACGCTAACACTAACCCATACCCTAACACGTACGCTCACCCTAAACCGTTGTCGTACCCTTACCTGTACCCTAAACCGTCCCCTTCCCCTAATCCTAACCCTAACCCTAACCCTAACCTTACCCGAAGCCTTACCCTCACCCGTAACCTAATCCTAACCCGTACGCTAACACTAACCCGTACCCTAACACGTACGCTCACCCTAAACCGTCGTCGTACACTAACCTGTACCCTAAACCGTCCCCGTCCCCGTCCCCTAACCCTAACCCTAACCCTAACCCTAACCCTTACCCGAAGCCTTACCCTCACCCGTCCCCTAATCCTAACCCGTACACTAACACTAACCCGTACCCTAACACGTAGGCTCACCCTAAACCGTTGACGTACAGTAACCTGTACCCTAAAACGTCCCTGTCCCCTAACCCTAACCCTAACCCTAACCCTAACCCTTACACGAAGCCTTACCCTCACCCGTCACCTAATCCTAACCCGTACGCTAACACTAATCCGTACCCTAACACGTACGCTCACCCTAAACCGTTGTCGTACACTAACCTGTACCCTAAACCGTCCCCGTCCCCTAACCCTAACCCTAAACCTAACCCTAACCCTAACCCTAACCTTTACCCGAAGCCTTACCCTCACCCATCCCCTAATCCTAACCCGTACGCTAACACTAACCAGTACCCTAACACGTACGCTCACCCTAAACCATTGTCGTACCCTTACCTGTACCCTATACCGTCCCCGTCCCCGTCCCCGTCCCCTAACCCTAACCCTAAACCTAACCCTTACCCAAAGCCTTACCCACACCCGTCCTCTAATCCTAACCCGTACGCTAACACTAACACATACCCTAACATGTACGCTCACCCTAAACCGTTGTCGTACCCTAACCTGTACCCTAAACCGTCCCTGTCCCCGTCCCCTAACCCTAACCCTAACCCTAACCATAACCCTTACCCGAATCCTTACCCTCACCCGTCCCCTAATCCTAACCCGTACGCTAACTCTAACCCATACCCTAACACGTACTCTCACCCTAAACCGTTGTCGTACCCTAACTTGTACCCTAAACCGTCCCCGTCCCCTAACTCTAACCCTAACCCTAACCCTTACCCGAAGCCTTACCCTCACCCGTCACCTAATCCTAAACCGTACGCTAACACTAACCCGTACCCTAACACGTACGCTCACCCTAAACCGTTGTCGTACCCTAACCTGTACCCTAAACCGTCCCCGTCCCCAAACCCTAACCCTCACCTTAACCCTAACCCTTACCCGAAGCCTTACCCTCACCCGTCCCCTAATCCTAACCCGTACGCTAACACTAACACGTACCCTAACACGTATGCTCACCCTAAACTATTGTCGTACCCTAACCTGTACCCTAAACCGTCCCCGTCCCCTAACCCTAACCCTAACCCGAACCCTAACCCTTGCCCGAAGCCTTACCCTCAACCGTCCCCTAATCCTAACCCGTACGCTAACACTAACGCATACCCTAAAACGTACGCTCACCCTATACAGTGGTCGTACCCTAACCTGTACCCTAAATCATAACTGTTCCCGGCCCCTAACCCTAACCCTAACCCTAACCCTAACCCTAAACCTTACCCGAAGTCTTACCCTCAACCGTCCCCTAATCCTAACCCGTACGCTAACACTAACCCGTACCCTAACACGTACGCTCACCCTAAACCGTTGTCGTACCCTAACCTGTACCCTAAACCGTCCCCGTCCCCTAACCATAACCCTAAACCTAACTCTAACCCAAACCCTAACCCTTACCCGAAGCCTTAACATCACCCGTCCCCTAATCCGAACCCGTACGCTAACACTAACCCATACCCTAACACGTACGCTCACCGTAAACCGTTGTCGTACCCTAACCTGTACCCTAAACCGTCCCCGTCCCCTAACCCTAACACTAACCCTAACCCTAACCCTAACCCTTACCCGAAGCCTTACCCTCACCCGTACCCTAATCCTAACCCGTACGCTAACAGTAACCCGTACCTTAACACGTACGCTCACCCTAAACCGTTGTCGTACACTAACCTGTACCCTAAACCGTCCCCGTCCCCTAAGCCTAACCCTAACCCTAACCCTAACCCTAACCCTTACCCGAATCCTTACCCACACACGTCCCCTAATCCTAACCCGTACGCTAACACTAACCCGTACCCTAACACGTACGCTGACCCTAAACCGTTGTCGTACCCTAAACTGTACCCTAAATCGTCCCCGTCCCCGTCACCTAACCCTAACCCTAACCCTAACCCTAACCCTAAACCTTACCCGAAGCCGTACCCTCACCCGTCCCCTATTCCTAACCCATACGCTAACTCTAACCCGTACCCTAACACGTACGCTCACCCTAAACCGTTGTCGTACCCTAACCTGTACCCTAAACCATCACCGTCCCCGTCCCCTAACCCTAAACCTAACCCTAACCCTAACCCTAACCCTTACCCGAAGCCTTACCCTCACCCGTCCCCTAATCCTAACCCGTACGCTAACACTAACCCGTACCCTAACACGTACGCTCACCCTAAACCTTTGTCGTACTCTAATGTGTACCCTAAACCGTCCCCGTCCCCTAACCCTTTTCCTAACCCTAACCCTTACCCGAAGTCTTACCCTCACCCGTCCCCTAATCCTAACCCGTACGCTAACACTAACCCGTACCCTAACACGTACACTCACCCTAAACCGTTGTCGTACCCTAACCTGTACCCTAAACCGTCCCCGTCCCCTAACCATAACCCTAAACCTAACTCTAACCCAAACCCTAACCCTTACCCGAAGCCTTAACATCACCCGTCCCCTAATCCGAACCCGTACGCTAACACTAACCCATACCCTAACACGTACGCTCACCGTAAACCGTTGTCGTACCCTAACCTGTACCCTAAACCGTCCCCGTCCCCTAACCCTAACACTAACCCTAACCCTAACCCTAACCCTTACCCGAAGCCTTACCCTCACCCGTACCCTAATCCTAACCCGTACGCTAACAGTAACCCGTACCTTAACACGTACGCTCACCCTAAACCGTTGTCGTACACTAACCTGTACCCTAAACCGTCCCCGTCCCCTAAGCCTAACCCTAACCCTAACCCTAACCCTAACCCTTACTCGAAGCCTTACCTTCACCCGTCACCTAATCCTAACCCGTACGCTAACACTAACCCGTACCCTAACACGTACGCTCACCCTAAACCGTTGTCGTACCCTAACCTGTACCCTAAACCGTCCCCGTCCCCTAACCCTAACACTAACCCTAACCCTTACCCGAAGCCTTACCGTCACCCGTCCCCTAATTCTAACCCGTACGCTAACACTAACCTGTACCCTAACACGTACGCTCACCCTAAACCGTTGTCGTAGCTTAACCTGTACCCTAAACTGTCCCCGTCCCCTAACCCTAACCCTAACCCTAACCGTAACCCTTACCCGAAGCCTTACTCTCACCCGTTCCCTAATCCTAACCCGTACGCTAACACTAACCCGTAACCTAACACGTACGCTCACCCTAAATCGTTGTCGTACCCTAACCTGTACCCTAAACCGTCCCCGCCACCTAACCCTAACCCTAACCCTAACCCTAAACCTTACCCGAAGCCTTACCCTCACCCGTCCCCTAATCCTAACCCGTACGCTAACACTAACCCGTACCCTAACACGTACGCTCACCCTAAACCGTTGTCGTACCCTAACCTGTATCCTAAACCGTCTCCGTCCCTTAACCCTAACCCAAACCCTAACCCTAACCCTTACCCGAATCCTTACCCTCACCCGTCCCCTAATCCTAACCCGTACGCTAACGCTAACCCGTACCCTAACACGTACGCTCACCCTAAACCGTTGTCGTACCCTAAACTGTACCCTAAATCGTCCCCGTCCCCGTCACCTAACCCTAACCCTAACCCTAACCATTACCCGAAGTCTTACACTCACCCGTTCCCTAATCCTAACCCGTACGCTAATACTAACCCGTAACCTAACACGTACGCTCACCCTAAATCGTTGTCGTACCCTAACCTGTACCCTAAACCGTCCCCGTCCCCAACCCTAACCCTAACCCTAACCCTAACCCTAACCCTTACCTGTAGCCTTACCCTCACCCGTCCCCTAATCCTAACCCGTACGCTAACACTAACCCGTACCCTAACACGTACGCTCACCCTAAACCGTTGTCGTACCCTAACCTGTACCCTAAACCGTCCCCGTCCCCTAACCCTAAGCCTAACCCTAACCCTAACCCTTTCCTGAAGCCTTACCCTCACCCGTCCCCTAATCCTAACCCGTATGCTAACACTAACCCGTACCCTAACACGTACGCTCACCCTAAACCGTTGTCGTACCCTAACCTGTATCCTAAACCGTCCCCGTCCCCTAACCCTAACTCTAACCCTAACCCTAACCCTAACCTTTACCCGAAGCCTTACCCTCACCCATCCCCTAAACCTAACCCGTACGCTAACACTAACCCATACCCTAACACGTACGCTCAACCTAAACTGTTGTCGTACCCTAACCTGTACCCTAAACCGTCCCCGTCCCCGTCCCCTAACCCTAACCCTAACCCTAACCCTAACCCTTACCCGAAGCCTTACCCTCACCCGTCCCGTAATCCTAACCCGTACGCTAACACTAATCCATACCCTAACACCTACGCTCACCCTAAATCGTTGTCGTACCCTAACATGTACCCTAAACCGTCCCCGTCTCCTAACACTAACCCTAACCCTAACCCTATCCCTAACCCTTACCCGAAGCCTTACCCTAACCCGTCCCCTAATCCTAACCCGTACGCTAACACTAACCCGTACTCTAACACGTACGCTCACCCTAAACCGTTGTCGTACCCTAACCTTTACCCTAAACCATCCCCGTCCCCTAACCCTAACCCTAACCCTAAACCTTACCCGAAGCCTTACCCTCACCCGTCCCCTAATCCTAACCCGTACGCTAACACTAACCCGTACCCTAACACGTACGCTCACCCTAAACCGTTTTTGTACCCTAACCTGTACCCTAAACCGTCCCCGTCCCCGTCCCCTAACCCTAAACCTAACCCTAACCCTTACCCGAAGCCTTACCCTCACCCGTCCCCTAATCCTAACCCGTACGCTAACACTAAACCTTACCCTAACACGTACGCTCACCCTAAACTGTTGTCGTACACTAACCTGTACCCTAAACCGTCCCCGTGCCCGTCCCCTAACCCTAACCCTAACCCTAACCCTAACCCTTACCCGAAGCCTTACCCTCACCCTTCCCGTAATCCTAACCGGTACGCTAACACTAACCCGTACCCTAACACGTACGCTAACCTTAAACCGTTGCCGTACCCTAACCTGTACCCTAAACCGTCCCCGTCCCCTAACCCTAACCCTAACTCTAACCCTAACACTAACCCTTACCCGAAGCCTTACCCTCACCCGTCCCCTAATCCTTACCCGTACGCTAACACTAAACCGTACCCTAACACTTACGCTCATCCTAAATCGTTGTCGTATCCTAACCTGTACCCTAAACCGTCCCCGTCCCCTAACCGTAACCCTAACCCTAAGCCTAAGCCTAACCCTTACCCGAAGCCTTACCCTCACCCGTCCCCTAATCCTAACCCGTACGCTAACAGTAACACGTACCCTAACACGTACGCTCACCCTAAATCGTTGTCGTACCCTAACCTGTACCCTAAACCGTCCCCGTCCCCTAACCCTAACCCTAACCCTAACCCTAACCCTAACCCTTACCCGAAGCCTTACCATAACCCGTCCCCTAATCCTAACTCGTACGCTAACACTAACCCGTACCCTAACACGTACGCTCACCCTAAACCGTTGTCGTACCCCAACCTGTACCCTAAACCGTCCCCGTCCCCTAACCATAACCCTAAACCTAACTCTAACCCAAACCCTAACCCTTACCCGAAGCCTTAACATCACCCGTCCCCTAATCCGAACCCGTACGCTAACACTAACCCATACCCTAACACGTACGCTCACCCTAAACCGTTGTCGTACCCTAACCTGTACCCTAAACCGTCCCCGTCCCCTAACCCTAACACTAACCCTAACCCTAACCCTAACCCTTACCCGAAGCCTTACCCTCACCCGTACCCTAATCCTAACCCGTACGCTAACAGTAACCCGTACCTTAACACGTACGCTCACTCTAAACCGTTGTCGTACACTAACCTGTACCCTAAACCGTCCCCGTCCCCTAAGCCTAACCCTAACCCTAACCCTAACCCTAACCCTTACTCGAAGCCTTACCTTCACCCATCACCTAATCCTAACCCGTACGCTAACACTAACCCATACCCTAACACGTACGCTCACCCTAAACCGTTGTCGTACCCTAACCTGTACCCTAAACCGTCCCCGTCCCCTAACCCTAACACTAACCCTAACCCTTACCCGAAGCCTTACCCTCACCCGTCCCCTAATTCTAACCCGTACGCTAACACTAACCTGTACCCTAACACGTACGCTCACCCTAAACCGTTGTCGTAGCTTAACCTGTACCCTAAACTGTCCCCGTCCCCTAACCCTAACCCTAACCCTAACCGTAACCCTTACCCGAAGCCTTACCCTCACCCGTTCCCTAATCCTAACCCGTACGCTAACACTAACCCGTAACCTAACACGTACGCTCACCCTAAATCGTTGTCGTACCCTAACCTGTACCCTAAACCGTCCCCGCCCCCTAACCCTAACCCTAACCCTTACCCGAAGCCTTACCCTCACCCGTCCCCTAATCCTAACCCGTACGCTAACACTAACAAGTACCCTAACACGTACGCTCACCCTAAACCGTTGTCGTACCCTAACCTGTATCCTAAACCGTCTCCGTCCCTTAACCCTAACCCAAACCCTAACCCTAACCCTTACCCGAATCCTTACCCTCACCTGTCCCCTATTCCTAACCCGTACGCTAACGCTAACCCGTACCCTAACATGTACGCTCACCCTAAACCGTTGTCGTACCCTAAACTGTACCCTAAATCGTCCCCGTCCCCGTCACCTAACCCTAACCCTAACCCTAACCATTTCCCGAAGTCTTACACTCACCCGTTCCCTAATCCTAACCCGTACGCTAATACTAACCCGTAACCTAACACGTACGCTCACCCTAAATCGTTGTCGTACCCTAACCTGTACCCTAAACCGTCCCCGTCCCCAACCCTAACCCTAACCCTAACCCTAACCCTAACCCTTACCTGTAGCCTTACCCTCACCCGTCCCCTAATCCTAACCCGTACGCTAACACTAACCCGTACCCTAACACGTACGCTCACCCTAAACCGTTGTCGTACCCTAACCTGTACCCTAAAGCGTCCCCGTCCCCGTCCCCTAACCCTAACCTTAACCCTAACCCTTACCCGAAGCCTTACCCTCACCCGTCCCCTATTCCTAACCCGTACGCTAACACTAACACGTACCCTAACACGTACGCTCACCCTAAACCATTGTCGTACCCTAACCTGTACCCTAAACCGTCCACATCCCCTAACCCTAACCCTAACCCTAACCCTAACCCTAACCCTTACCCGAAGCCTTACCCTCACCCGTCCCCTAATCCTAACCCGTACGCTAACACTAACACGTACCCTAACACGTACGCTCAGCCTAAACCATTGTCGTACCCTAACCTGTACCCTAAACCGTCTCCGTCCCCTAACCCTAACCCTAAACCTAACTCTAACCCAAACCCTAACCCTTACCCGAAGCCTTAACCTCACCCGTCCCCTAAGCCTAACCCGTACGCTAACACTAACCCATACCCTAACACGTACGCTCACCCTAAACCGTTGTCGTACCCTTACCTGTACCCTAAACCGTCCCCTTCCCCTAATCCTAACCCTAACCCTAACCTTACCCGAAGCCTTACCCTCACCCGTAACCTAATCCTAACCCGTACGCTAACACTAACCCGTACCCTAACACGTACGCTCACCCTAAACCGTTGTCGTACACTAACCTGTACCCTAAACCGTCCCCGTCCCCTAACCCTAAGCCTAACCCTAACCCTAACCCTTACCCGAAGCCTTAACCTCACCCGTCCCCTAATCCTAAACCGTACGCTAACACTAACCCGTACCCTAACACGTACGCTCACACTAAACCGTTGTCGTACCCTAACCTGTACCCTAAACCGTCCCCGTCCCCTAACCCTAACCCTAACCCTAACCCTAACCCTAACCCTTACCCGAAGCCTTACCCTCACCCGTCCCCTAATCCTAACCCGTACGATAACACTAACCCATACTCTAACACGTACGCTCACCCTAAACCGTTGTCGTACCCTAACCTTTACCCTAAACCATCCCCGTCCCCTAACCCTAACCCTAACCCTAACCCTAACCCTAAACCTTACCCGAAGCCTTACCCTCACCCGTCCCCTAATCCTAACCCGTATGCTAACACTAACCCGTACCCTAACACGTACGCTCACCCTAAACCGTTGTCGTACACTAACCTGTACCCTAAACCGTCCCCGTCCCCTAACCCTAACCATAACCCTAACCCTAACTATTACCCGAAGCCTTACCCTCACCCGTCCCCTAATCCTAACCCGTACGCTAACACTAACCCGTACCCTAACACGTACGCTCACCCTAAACCGTTGTCGTACCCTAACCTGTACGCTAAACCGTCCCCGTCCCCGTCCCCGTCCCCTAACCCTAACCCTAACACTAACCCTAACCCTAATCCTTACCCGAAGCCTTACACTCACCCGTCCCCTAATCCTAACCCGTACGCTAACACTAACCCGTACCCTAACACGTACGCTCACCCTAAACCGTTTTTGTACCCTAACCTGTACCCTAAACCGTCCCCGTCCCCGTCCCCTAACCCTAAACCTAACCCTAACCCTTACCCGAAGCCTTACCCTCAACCGTCCCCTAATCCTAACCCGTACGCTAACACTAACCCGTACCCTAACACGTACGCTCAACCTAAACCGTTGTCGTACACAAACCTGTACCCTAAACCGTCCCCGTGCCCGTCCCCTAACCCTAACCCTAACCCTAACACTAACCGTTACCCGAAGCCTTACCCTCACCCTTCCCGTAATCCTAACCCGTACGCTAACACTAACCCGTACCCTAAAACGTACGCTCACCCTAAACCGTTGTCGTACCCTAACCTGTACCCTAAACCGTCCCCGTCCCGTAACCCTAACCCTAACTCTAACCCTAACACTAACCCTTACCCGAAGCATTACCCTCACCCGTCCCCTAATCCTAAACCGTACGCTAACACTAAACCGTACCCTAACACTTACGCTCATCCTAAACCGTTGTCGTACCCTAACCTGTACCATAAATCGTCCCCGTCCCGTAACCCTAACCCTAAACCTAACTCTAACCCAAACCCTAACCCTTACCCGAAGCCTTAACCTCACCCGTCCCCTAAGCCTAACCCGTACGCTAACACTAACCCATACCCTAACACGTACGCTCACCCTAAACCGTTGTCGTACCCTTACCTGTACCCTAAACCGTCCCCTTCCCCTAATCCTAACCCTAACCCTAACCCTAACCTTACCCGAAGCCTTACCCTCACCCGTAACCTAATCCTAACCCGTACGCTAACACTAACCCGTACCCTAACACGTACGCTCACCCTAAACCGTCGTCGTACACTAACCTGTACCCTAAACCGTCCCCGTCCCCGTCCCCTAACCCTAACCCTAACCCTAACCCTAACCCTTACCCGAAGCCTTACCCTCACCCGTCCCCTAATCCTAACCCGTACACTAACACTAACCCGTACCCTAACACGTAGGCTCACCCTAAACCGTTGACGTACAGTAACCTGTACCCTAAAACGTCCCTGTCCCCTAACCCTAACCCTAACCCTAACCCTAACCCTTACACGAAGCCTTACCCTCACCCGTCACCTAATCCTAACCCGTACGCTAACACTAATCCGTACCCTAACACGTACGCTCACCCTAAACCGTTGTCGTACACTAACCTGTACCCTAAACCGTCCCCGTCCCCTAACCCTAACCCTAAACCTAACCCTAACCCTAACCCTAACCTTTACCCGAAGCCTTACCCTCACCCATCCCCTAATCCTAACCCGTACGCTAACACTAACCAGTACCCTAACACGTACGCTCACCCTAAACCATTGTCGTACCCTTACCTGTACCCTAAACCGTCCCCGTCCCCGTCCCCGTCCCCTAACCCTAACCCTAAACCTAACCCTTACCCAAAGCCTTACCCACACCCGTCCTCTAATCCTAACCCGTACGCTAACACTAACACATACCCTAACATGTACGCTCACCCTAAACCGTTGTCGTACCCTAACCTGTACCCTAAACCGTCCCTGTCCCCGTCCCCTAACCCTAACCCTAACCCTAACCATAACCCTTACCCGAATCCTTACCCTCACCCGTCCCCTAATCCTAAACCGTACGCTAATCCTAACCCGTACCCTAACACGTACGCTCACCGTAAACCGTTGTCGTACACTAACCTGTACCCTAAACCGTCCCCGTCCACTAACCCTAAACCTAACCCTAACCCTAACCCTTACCCGAAGCCTTACCCTCACCCGTCCCCTAATCCTAACCCGTACGCTAACTCTAACCCATACCCTAACACGTACTCTCACCCTAAACCGTTGTCGTACCCTAACTTGTACCCTAAACCGTCCCCGTCCCCTAACTCTAACCCTAACCCTAACCCTTACCCGAAGCCTTACCCTCACCCGTCACCTAATCCTAAACCGTACGCTAACACTAACCCGTACCCTAACACGTACGCTCACCCTAAACCGTTGTCGTACCCTAACCTGTACCCTAAACCGTCCCCGTCCCCAAACCCTAACCCTCACCTTAACCCTAACCCTTACCCGAAGCCTTACCCTCACCCGTCCCCTAATCCTAACCCGTACGCTAACACTAACACGTACCCTAACACGTATGCTCACCCTAAATTATTGTCGTACCCTAACCTGTACCCTAAACCGTCCCCGTCCCCTAACCCTAACCCTAACCCGAACCCTAACCCTTGCCCGAAGCCTTACCCTCAACCGTCCCCTAATCCTAACCCGTACGCTAACACTAACGCATACCCTAAAACGTACGCTCACCCTATACAGTGGTCGTACCCTAACCTGTACCCTAAATCATAACTGTTCCCGGCCCCTAACCCTAACCCTAACCCTAACCCTAACCCTAAACCTTACCCGAAGTCTTACCCTCAACCGTCCCCTAATCCTAACCCGTACGCTAACACTAACCCGTACCCTAACACGTACGCTCACCCTAAACCGTTGTCGTACCCTAACCTGTACCCTAAACCGTCCCCGTCCCCTAACCATAACCCTAAACCTAACTCTAACCCAAACCCTAACCCTTACCCGAAGCCTTAACATCACCCGTCCCCTAATCCGAACCCGTACGCTAACACTAACCCATACCCTAACACGTACGCTCACCGTAAACCGTTGTCGTACCCTAACCTGTACCCTAAACCGTCCCCGTCCCCTAACCCTAACACTAACCCTAACCCTAACCCTAACCCTTACCCGAAGCCTTACCCTCACCCGTACCCTAATCCTAACCCGTACGCTAACAGTAACCCGTACCTTAACACGTACGCTCACCCTAAACCGTTGTCGTACACTAACCTGTACCCTAAACCGTCCCCGTCCCCTAAGCCTAACCCTAACCCTAACCCTAACCCTAACCCTTACTCGAAGCCTTACCTTCACCCGTCACCTAATCCTAACCCGTACGCTAACACTAACCCGTACCCTAACACGTACGCTCACCCTAAACCGTTGTCGTACCCTAACCTGTACCCTAAACCGTCCCCGTCCCCTAACCCTAACACTAACCCTAACCCTTACCCGAAGCCTTACCGTCACCCGTCCCCTAATTCTAACCCGTACGCTAACACTAACCTGTACCCTAACACGTACGCTCACCCTAAACCGTTGTCGTAGCTTAACCTGTACCCTAAACTGTCCCCGTCCCCTAACCCTAACCCTAACCCTAACCGTAACCCTTACCCAAAGCCTTACTCTCACCCGTTCCCTAATCCTAACCCGTACGCTAACACTAACCCGTAACCTAACACGTACGCTCACCCTAAATCGTTGTCGTACCCTAACCTGTACCCTAAACCGTCCCCGCCAACTAACCCTAACCCTAACCCTAACCCTAACCCTTACCCGAAGCCTTACCCTCACCCGTCCCCTAATCCTAACCCGTACGCTAACACTAACCCGTACCCTAACACGTACGCTCACCCTAAACCGTTGTCGTACCCTAACCTGTATCCTAAACCGTCTCCGTCCCTTAACCCTAACCCAAACCCTAACCCTAACCCTTACCCGAATCCTTACCCTCACCCGTCCCCTAATCCTAACCCGTACGCTAACGCTAACCCGTACCCTAACACGTACGCTCACCCTAAACCGTTGTCGTACCCTAAACTGTACCCTAAATCGTCCCCGTCCCCGTCACCTAACCCTAACCCTAACCCTAACCATTACCCGAAGTCTTACACTCACCCGTTCCCTAATCCTAACCCGTACGCTAATACTAACCCGTAACCTAACACGTACGCTCACCCTAAATCGTTGTCGTACCCTAACCTGTACCCTAAACCGTCCCCGTCCCCAACCCTAACCCTAACCCTAACCCTAACCCTAACCCTTACCTGTAGCCTTACCCTCACCCGTCCCCTAATCCTAACCCGTACGCTAACACTAACCCGTACCCTAACACGTACGCTCACCCTAAACCGTTGTCGTACCCTAACCTGTACCCTAAACCGTCCCCGTCCCCTAACCCTAAGCCTAACCCTAACCCTAACCCTTTCCTGAAGCCTTACCCTCACCCGTCCCCTAATCCTAACCCGTATGCTAACACTAACCCGTACCCTAACACGTACGCTCACCCTAAACCGTTGTCGTACCCTAACCTGTATCCTAAACCGTCCCCGTCCCCTAACCCTAACTCTAACCCTAACCCTAACCCTAACCTTTACCCGAAGCCTTACCCTCACCCATCCCCTAAACCTAACCCGTACGCTAACACTAACCCATACCCTAACACGTACGCTCAACCTAAACTGTTGTCGTACCCTAACCTGTACCCTAAACCGTCCCCGTCCCCGTCCCCTAACCCTAACCCTAACCCTAACCCTAACCCTTACCCGAAGCCTTACCCTCACCCGTCCCGTAATCCTAACCCGTACGCTAACACTAATCCATACCCTAACACCTACGCTCACCCTAAATCGTTGTCGTACCCTAACATGTACCCTAAACCGTCCCCGTCTCCTAACACTAACCCTAACCCTAACCCTATCCCTAACCCTTACCCGAAGCCTTACCCTAACCCGTCCCCTAATCCTAACCCGTACGCTAACACTAACCCGTACTCTAACACGTACGCTCACCCTAAACCGTTGTCGTACCCTAACCTTTACCCTAAACCATCCCCGTCCCCTAACCCTAACCCTAACCCTAAACCTTACCCGAAGCCTTACCCTCACCCGTCCCCTAATCCTAACCCGTACGCTAACACTAACCCGTACCCTAACACGTACGCTCACCCTAAACCGTTTTTGTACCCTAACCTGTACCCTAAACCGTCCCCGTCCCCGTCCCCTAACCCTAAACCTAACCCTAACCCTTACCCGAAGCCTTACCCTCACCCGTCCCCTAATCCTAACCCGTACGCTAACACTAACCCTTACCCTAACACGTACGCTCACCCTAAACTGTTGTCGTACACTAACCTGTACCCTAAACCGTCCCCGTGCCCGTCCCCTAACCCTAACCCTAACCCTAACCCTAACCCTTACCCGAAGCCTTACCCTCACCCTTCCCGTAATCCTAACCGGTACGCTAACACTAACCCGTACCCTAACACGTACGCTAACCCTAAACCGTTGCCGTACCCTAACCTGTACCCTAAACCGTCCCCGTCCCCTAACCCTAACCCTAACTCTAACCCTAACACTAACCCTTACCCGAAGCCTTACCCTCACCCGTCCCCTAATCCTTACCCGTACGCTAACACTAAACCGTACCCTAACACTTACGCTCATCCTAAATCGTTGTCGTACCCTAACCTGTACCCTAAACCGTCCCCGTCCCCTAACCGTAACCCTAACCCTAAGCCTAAGCCTAACCCTTACCCGAAGCCTTACCCTCACCCGTCCCCTAATCCTAACCCGTACGCTAACAGTAACACGTACCCTAACACGTACGCTCACCCTAAATCGTTGTCGTACCCTAACCTGTACCCTAAACCGTCCCCGTCCCCTAACCCTAACCCTAACCCTAACCCTAACCCTAACCCTTACCCGAAGCCTTACCATAACCCGTCCCCTAATCCTAACTCGTACGCTAACACTAACCCGTACCCTAACACGTACGCTCACCCTAAACCGTTGTCGTACCCCAACCTGTACCCTAAACCGTCCCCGTCCCCTAACCATAACCCTAAACCTAACTCTAACCCAAACCCTAACCCTTACCCGAAGCCTTAACATCACCCGTCCCCTAATCCGAACCCGTACGCTAACACTAACCCATACCCTAACACGTACGCTCACCCTAAACCGTTGTCGTACCCTAACCTGTACCCTAAACCGTCCCCGTCCCCTAACCCTAACACTAACCCTAACCCTAACCCTAACCCTTACCCGAAGCCTTACCCTCACCCGTACCCTAATCCTAACCCGTACGCTAACAGTAACCCGTACCTTAACACGTACGCTCACTCTAAACCGTTGTCGTACACTAACCTGTACCCTAAACCGTCCCCGTCCCCTAAGCCTAACCCTAACCCTAACCCTAACCCTAACCCTTACTCGAAGCCTTACCTTCACCCATCACCTAATCCTAACCCGTACGCTAACACTAACCCATACCCTAACACGTACGCTCACCCTAAACCGTTGTCGTACCCTAACCTGTACCCTAAACCGTCCCCGTCCCCTAACCCTAACACTAACCCTAACCCTTACCCGAAGCCTTACCCTCACCCGTCCCCTAATTCTAACCCGTACGCTAACACTAACCTGTACCCTAACACGTACGCTCACCCTAAACCGTTGTCGTAGCTTAACCTGTACCCTAAACTGTCCCCGTCCCCTAACCCTAACCCTAACCCTAACCGTAACCCTTACCCGAAGCCTTACCCTCACCCGTTCCCTAATCCTAACCCGTACGCTAACACTAACCCGTAACCTAACACGTACGCTCACCCTAAATCGTTGTCGTACCCTAACCTGTACCCTAAACCGTCCCCGCCCCCTAACCCTAACCCTAACCCTTACCCGAAGCCTTACCCTCACCCGTCCCCTAATCCTAACCCGTACGCTAACACTAACCCGTACCCTAACACGTACGCTCACCCTAAACCGTTGTCGTACCCTAACCTGTATCCTAAACCGTCTCCGTCCCTTAACCCTAACCCAAACCCTAACCCTAACCCTTACCCGAATCCTTACCCTCACCTGTCCCCTATTCCTAACCCGTACGCTAACGCTAACCCGTACCCTAACATGTACGCTCACCCTAAACCGTTGTCGTACCCTAAACTGTACCCTAAATCGTCCCCGTCCCCGTCACCTAACCCTAACCCTAACCCTAACCATTTCCCGAAGTCTTACACTCACCCGTTCCCTAATCCTAACCCGTACGCTAATACTAACCCGTAACCTAACACGTACGCTCACCCTAAATCGTTGTCGTACCCTAACCTGTACCCTAAACCGTCCCCGTCCCCAACCCTAACCCTAACCCTAACCCTAACCCTAACCCTTACCTGTAGCCTTACCCTCACCCGTCCCCTAATCCTAACCCGTACGCTAACACTAACCCGTACCCTAACACGTACGCTCACCCTAAACCGTTGTCGTACCCTAACCTGTACCCTAAACCGTCCCCGTCCCCTAACCCTAAGCCTAACCCTAACCCTAACCCTTACCCGAAGCCTTACACTCACCCGTCCCCTAATCCTAACCCGTACGCTAACACTAACCTGTACCCTAACACGTACCCTCACCCTAAACCGTTGTCGTACCATAACCTGTACCCTAAACCGTCCCCGTGCCCGTCCCCTAACCCTAAACCTAACCCTAACCCTAACCCTTTCCCGAAGCCTTACCCTCACCCGTCCCCTAATCCTAACCCGTACGCTAACCCTAACCCGTACCCTAACACGTACGCTCACCCTAAACCGTTGTCGTACCCTAACCTGTACCCTAAACCGTCCCCGTCCCCTAACCCTAACCCTAACCCTAACCCTAACCCTAACCCTTACCCGAAGCCTTACCCTCACCCGTCCCCTAATCCTAACCCGTACACTAACACTAACCCGTACCCTAAGACGTACGCTCACCCTAAACCGTTGACGTACCCTAACCTGTACCCTAAACCGTCCCTGTCCCCTAACCCTAACCCTAACCCTAACCCTAACCCTTACCCGAAGCCTTACCCTCAACCGTCCCCTAATCCTAACCCGTACGCTAACACTAACCCGTACCCTAACACGTACGCTCACCCTAAACCGTTGTCGTACCCTAACCTGTATCCTAAACCGTCCCCGTCCCCTAACCCTAACTCTAACCCTAACCCTAACCCTAACCTTTACCCGAAGCCTTACCCTCACCCATCCCCTAAACCTAACCCGTACGCTAACACTAACCCATACCCTAACACGTACGCTCAACCTAAACTGTTGTCGTACCCTAACCTGTACCCTAAACCGTCCCCGTCCCCGTCCCCTAACCCTAACCCTAACCCTAACACTAACCCTTACCCGAAGCCTTACCCTCACCCGTCCCCTAATCCTAACCCGTACGCTAACACTAATCCATACCCTAACACCTACGCTCACCCTAAATCGTTGTCGTACCCTAACATGTACCCTAAACCGTCCCCGTCTCCTAACACTAACCCTAACCCTAACCCTATCCCTAACCCTTACCCGAAGCCTTACCCTAACCCGTCCCCTAATCCTAACCCATACGCTAACACTAACCCGTACTCTAACACGTACGCTCACCCTAAACCGTTGTCGTACCCTAACCTTTACCCTAAACCATCCCCGTCCCCTAACCCTAACCCTAACCCTAAACCTTACCCGAAGCCTTACCCTCACCCGTCCCCTAATCCTAACCCGTACGCTAACACTAACCCGTACCCTAACACGTACGCTCACTCTAAACGGTTTTTGTACCCTAACCTGTACCCTAAACCGTCCCCGTCCCCGTCCCCTAACCCTAAACCTAACCCTAACCCTTACCCGAAGCCTTACCCTCACCCGTCCCCTAATCCTAACCCGTACGCTAACACTAACCCGTACCCTAACACGTACGCTCACCCTAAACTGTTGTCGTACACTAACCTGTACCCTAAACCGTCCCCGTGCCCGTCCCCTAACCCTAACCCTAACCCTAACCCTAACCCTTACCCGAAGCCTTACCCTCACCCTTCCCGTAATCCTAACCGGTACGCTAATACTAACCCGTACCCTAACACGTACGCTAACCCTAAACCGTTGCCGTACCCTAACCTGTACCCTAAACCGTCCCCGTCCCCTAACCCTAACCCTAACTCTAACCCTAACACTAACCCTTACCCGAAGCCTTACCCTCACCCGTCCCCTAATCCTTACCCGTACGCTAACACTAAACCGTACCCTAACACTTACGCTCATCCTAAATCGTTGTCGTACCCTAACCTGTACCCTAATCCGTCCCCGTCCCCTAACCCTAACCCTAACCCTAAGCCTAAGCCTAACCCTTACCCGAAGCCTTACCCCACCCGTCCCCTAATCCTAACCCGTACGCTAACAATAACCCGTAACCTAACACGTACGCTGACCCTAAACCATTGTCGTACCCTAACCTGTACCCTAAACCGTCACCGTCCCCGTCCCCTAACCCTAAACCTAACCCTAACCCTAACCGTAACCCTTACCCGAAGCCTTACCCTCACCCGTCCCCTAATCCTAACCCGTACGCTAACACTAACCCATACCCTAACACGTACGCTCACCCTAAACCTTTGTCGTACTCTAACGTGTACCCTAAACCGTCCCCGTCCCCTAACCCTATTCCTAACCCTAACACTTACCCGAAGTCTTACCCTCACCCGTCCCCTAATCCTAACCCGTACGCTAACACTAACCCGTACCATAACACGTACGCTCACCCTAAACCGTTGTCGTACCCTAACCTGTACCCTAAACCGTCCCCGTCCCCGTCCCTTAACCCTAACCCTAACCCTAACCCTAACCCTTACCCGAAGCCTTACCCTCACCCGTCCCCTAATCCTAACCCGTACGCTAACACTAACCCGTACCCTAACATGTACGATCACCCTAAACCATTGTCGTACCCTAACATGTACGCTAAACCGTCCCCGTCCTCTAACCCTAACCCTAACCCTAACACTAACACTAAACCTTACCCGAAGCCTTACCCTCACCCGTCCCCTAATCCTAACCCGTACGCTAACACTAACCCGTACCCTAACACGTACGCTCACCCTAAACCGTTGTCGTACCCTAACCTGTACCCTAAAGCGTCCCCGTCCCCGTCCCCTAACCCTAACGTTAACCCTAACCCTTACCCGAAGCCTTACCCTCACCCGTCCCCTAATTCTAACCCGTACGCTAACACTAACCTGTACCCTAACACGTACGCTCACCCTAAACCGTTGTCGTAGCTTAACCTGTACCCTAAACTGTCCCCGTCCCCTAACCCTAACCCTAACCCTAACCGTAACCCTTACCCGAAGCCTTACTCTCACCCGTTCCCTAATCCTAACCCGTACGCTAACACTAACCCGTAACCTAACACGTACGCTCACCCTAAATCGTTGTCGTACCCTAACCTGTACCCTAAACCGTCCCCGCCACCTAACCCTAACCCTAACCCTAACCCTAACCCTTACCCGAAGCCTTACCCTCACCCGTCCCCTAATCCTAACCCGTACGCTAACACTAACCCGTACCCTAACACGTACGCTCACCCTAAACCGTTGTCGTACCCTAACCTGTATCCTAAACCGTCTCCGTCCCTTAACCCTAACCCAAACCCTAACCCTAACCCTTACCCGAATCCTTACCCTCACCCGTCCCCTAATCCTAACCCGTACGCTAACGCTAACCCGTACCCTAACACGTACGCTCACCCTAAACCGTTGTCGTACCCTAAACTGTACCCTAAATCGTCCCCGTCCCCGTCACCTAACCCTAACCCTAACCCTAACCATTACCCGAAGTCTTACACTCACCCGTTCCCTAATCCTAACCCGTACGCTAATACTAACCCGTAACCTAACACGTACGCTCACCCTAAATCGTTGTCGTACCCTAACCTGTACCCTAAACCGTCCCCGTCCCCAACCCTAACCCTAACCCTAACCCTAACCCTAACCCTTACCTGTAGCCTTACCCTCACCCGTCCCCTAATCCTAACCCGTACGCTAACACTAACCCGTACCCTAACACGTACGCTCACCCTAAACCGTTGTCGTACCCTAACCTGTACCCTAAACCGTCCCCGTCCCCTAACCCTAAGCCTAACCCTAACCCTAACCCTTTCCTGAAGCCTTACCCTCACCCGTCCCCTAATCCTAACCCGTATGCTAACACTAACCCGTACCCTAACACGTACGCTCACCCTAAACCGTTGTCGTACCCTAACCTGTATCCTAAACCGTCCCCGTCCCCTAACCCTAACTCTAACCCTAACCCTAACCCTAACCTTTACCCGAAGCCTTACCCTCACCCATCCCCTAAACCTAACCCGTACGCTAACACTAACCCATACCCTAACACGTACGCTCAACCTAAACTGTTGTCGTACCCTAACCTGTACCCTAAACCGTCCCCGTCCCCGTCCCCTAACCCTAACCCTAACCCTAACCCTAACCCTTACCCGAAGCCTTACCCTCACCCGTCCCGTAATCCTAACCCGTACGCTAACACTAATCCATACCCTAACACCTACGCTCACCCTAAATCGTTGTCGTACCCTAACATGTACCCTAAACCGTCCCCGTCTCCTAACACTAACCCTAACCCTAACCCTATCCCTAACCCTTACCCGAAGCCTTACCCTAACCCGTCCCCTAATCCTAACCCGTACGCTAACACTAACCCGTACTCTAACACGTACGCTCACCCTAAACCGTTGTCGTACCCTAACCTTTACCCTAAACCATCCCCGTCCCCTAACCCTAACCCTAACCCTAAACCTTACCCGAAGCCTTACCCTCACCCGTCCCCTAATCCTAACCCGTACGCTAACACTAACCCGTACCCTAACACGTACGCTCACCCTAAACCGTTTTTGTACCCTAACCTGTACCCTAAACCGTCCCCGTCCCCGTCCCCTAACCCTAAACCTAACCCTAACCCTTACCCGAAGCCTTACCCTCACCCGTCCCCTAATCCTAACCCGTACGCTAACACTAACCCTTACCCTAACACGTACGCTCACCCTAAACTGTTGTCGTACACTAACCTGTACCCTAAACCGTCCCCGTGCCCGTCCCCTAACCCTAACCCTAACCCTAACCCTAACCCTTACCCGAAGCCTTACCCTCACCCTTCCCGTAATCCTAACCGGTACGCTAACACTAACCCGTACCCTAACACGTACGCTAACCCTAAACCGTTGCCGTACCCTAACCTGTACCCTAAACCGTCCCCGTCCCCTAACCCTAACCCTAACTCTAACCCTAACACTAACCCTTACCCGAAGCCTTACCCTCACCCGTCCCCTAATCCTTACCCGTACGCTAACACTAAACCGTACCCTAACACTTACGCTCATCCTAAATCGTTGTCGTACCCTAACCTGTACCCTAAACCGTCCCCGTCCCCTAACCCTAACCCTAACCCTAAGCCTAAGCCTAACCCTTACCCGAAGCCTTACCCTCACCCGTCCCCTAATCCTAACCCGTACGCTAACAGTAACACGTACCCTAACACGTACGCTCACCCTAAATCGTTGTCGTACCCAAACCTGTACCCTAAACCGTCCCCGTCCCCTAACCCTAAACCTAACCCTAACCCTAACCCTAACCCTTACCCGAAGCCTTACCATAACCCGTCCCCTAATCCTAACTCGTACGCTAACACTAACCCGTACCCTAACACGTACGCTCACCCTAAACCGTTGTCGTACCCCAACCTGTACCCTAAACCGTCCCCGTCCCCTAACCATAACCCTAAACCTAACTCTAACCCAAACCCTAACCCTTACCCGAAGCCTTAACATCACCCGTCCCCTAATCCGAACCCGTACGCTAACACTAACCCATACCCTAACACGTACGCTCACCCTAAACCGTTGTCGTACCCTAACCTGTACCCTAAACCGTCCCCGTCCCCTAACCCTAACACTAACCCTAACCCTAACCCTAACCCTTACCCGAAGCCTTACCCTCACCCGTACCCTAATCCTAACCCGTACGCTAACACTAACCCGTACCCTAACACGTACGCTCACCCTAAACCGTTGTCGTACCCTAACCTGTATCCTAAACCGTCTCCGTCCCTTAACCCTAACCCAAACCCTAACCCTAACCCTTACCCGAATCCTTACCCTCACCCGTCCCCTATTCCTAACCCGTACGCTAACGCTAACCCGTACCCTAACATGTACGCTCACCCTAAACCGTTGTCGTACCCTAAACTGTACCCTAAATCGTCCCCGTCCCCGTCACCTAACCCTAACCCTAACCCTAACCATTTCCCGAAGTCTTACACTCACCCGTTCCCTAATCCTAACCCGTACGCTAATACTAACCCGTAACCTAACACGTACGCTCACCCTAAATCGTTGTCGTACCCTAACCTGTACCCTAAACCGTCCCCGTCCCCAACCCTAACCCTAACCCTAACCCTAACCCTAACCCTTACCTGTAGCCTTACCCTCACCCGTCCCCTAATCCTAACCCGTACGCTAACACTAACCCTTACCCTAACACGTACGCTCACCCTAAACCGTTGTCGTACCCTAACCTGTACCCTAAACCGTCCCCGTCCCCTAACCCTAAGCCTAACCCTAACCCTAACCCTTACCCGAAGCCTTACACTCACCCGTCCCCTAATCCTAACCCGTACGCTAACACTAACCTGTACCCTAACACGTACCCTCACCCTAAACCGTTGTCGTACCATAACCTGTACCCTAAACCGTCCCCGTGCCCGTCCCCTAACCCTAAACCTAACCCTAACCCTAACCCTTTCCCGAAGCCTTACCCTCACCCGTCCCCTAATCCTAACCCGTACGCTAACCCTAACCCGTACCCTAACACGTACGCTCACCCTAAACCGTTGTCGTACCCTAACCTGTACCCTAAACCTTCCCCGTCCCCTAACCCTAACCCTAACCCTAACCCTAACCCTAACCCTTACCCGAAGCCTTACCCTCACCCGTCCCCTAATCCTAACCCGTACACTAACACTAACCCGTACCCTAAGACGTACGCTCACCCTAAACCGTTGACGTACCCTAACCTGTACCCTAAACCGTCCCTGTCCCCTAACCCTAACCCTAACCCTAACCCTAACCCTTACCCGAAGCCTTACCCTCAACCGTCCCCTAATCCTAACCCGTACGCTAACACTAACCCGTACCCTAACACGTACGCTCACCCTAAACCGTTGTCGTACCCTAACCTGTATCCTAAACCGTCCCCGTCCCCTAACCCTAACTCTAACCCTAACCCTAACCCTAACCTTTACCCGAAGCCTTACCCTCACCCATCCCCTAAACCTAACCCGTACGCTAACACTAACCCATACCCTAACACGTACGCTCAACCTAAACTGTTGTCGTACCCTAACCTGTAACCTAAACCGTCCCCGTCCCCGTCCCCTAACCCTAACCCTAACCCTAACACTAACCCTTACCCGAAGCCTTACCCTCACCCGTCCCCTAATCCTAACCCGTACGCTAACACTAATCCATACCCTAACACCTACGCTCACCCTAAATCGTTGTCGTACCCTAACATGTACCCTAAACCGTCCCCGTCTCCTAACACTAACCCTAACCCTAACCCTATCCCTAACCCTTACCCGAAGCCTTACCCTAACCCGTCCCATAATCCTAACCCATACGCTAACACTAACCCGTACTCTAACACGTACGCTCACCCTAAACCGTTGTCGTACCCTAACCTTTACCCTAAACCATCCCCGTCCCCTAACCCTAACCCTAACCCTAAACCTTACCCGAAGCCTTACCCTCACCCGTCCCCTAATCCTAACCCGTACGCTAACACTAACCCGTACCCTAACACGTACGCTCACTCTAAACGGTTTTTGTACCCTAACCTGTACCCTAAACCGTCCCCGTCCCCGTCCCCTAACCCTAAACCTAACCCTAACCCTTACTCGAAACCTTACCCTCACCCGTCCCCTAATCCTAACCCGTACGCTAACACTAACCCGTACCCTAACACGTACGCTCACCCTAAACTGTTGTCGTACACTAACCTGTACCCTAAACCGTCCCCGTGCCCGTCCCCTAACCCTAACCCTAACCCTAACCCTAACCCTTACCCGAAGCCTTACCCTCACCCTTCCCGTAATCCTAACCGGTACGCTAATACTAACCCGTACCCTAACACGTACGCTAACCCTAAACCGTTGCCGTACCCTAACCTGTACCCTAAACCGTCCCCGTCCCCTAACCCTAACCCTAACTCTAACCCTAACACTAACCCTTACCCGAAGCCTTACCCTCACCCGTCCCCTAATCCTTACCCGTACGCTAACACTAAACCGTACCCTAACACTTACGCTCATCCTAAATCGTTGTCGTACCCTAACCTGTACCCTAAACCGTCCCCGTCCCCTAACCCTAACCCTAACCCTAAGCCTAAGCCTAACCCTTACCCGAAGCCTTACCCCAACCGTCCCCTAATCCTAACCCGTACGCTAACAATAACCCGTAACCTAACACGTACGCTGACCCTAAACCATTGTCGTACCCTAACCTGTACCCTAAACCGTCACCGTCCCCGTCCCCTAACCCTAAACCTAACCCTAACCCTAACCGTAACCCTTACCCGAAGCCTTACCCTCACCCGTCCCCTAATCCTAACCCGTACGCTAACACTAACCCGTACCCTAACACGTACGCTCACCCTAAACCTTTGTCGTACTCTAACGTGTACCCTAAACCGTCCCCGTCCCCTAACCCTATTCCTAACCCTAACCCTTACCCGAAGTCTTACCCTCACCCGTCCCCTAATCCTAACCCGTACGCTAACACTAACCCGTACCATAACACGTACGCTCACCCTAAACCGTTGTCGTACCCTAACCTGTACCCTAAACCGTCCCCGTCCCCGTCCCTTAACCCTAACCCTAACCCTAACCCTAACCCTTACCCGAAGCCTTACCCTCACCCGTCCCCTAATCCTAACCCGTACGCTAACACTAACCCGTACCCTAACATGTACGATCACCCTAAACCATTGTCGTACCCTAACATGTACGCTAAACCGTCCCCGTCCTCTAACCCTAACCCTAACCCTAACACTAACACTAAACCTTACCCGAAGCCTTACCCTCACCCGTCCCCTAATCCTAACCCGTACGCTAACACTAACCCGTACCCTAACACGTACGCTCACCCTAAACCGTTGTCGTACCCTAACCTGTACCCTAAAGCGTCCCCGTCCCCGTCCCCTAACCCTAACGTTAACCCTAACCCTTACCCGAAGCCTTACCCTCACCCGTCCCCTATTCCTAACCCGTACGCTAACACTAACACGTACCCTAACACGTACGCTCAGCCTAAACCATTGTCGTACCCTAACCTGTACCCTAAACCGTCCCCGTCCCCTAACCCTAACCCTAAACCTAACTCTAACCCAAACCCTAACCCTTACCCGAAGCCTTAACCTCACCCGTCCCCTAAGCCTAACCCGTACGCTAACACTAACCCATACCCTAACACGTACGCTCACCCTAAACCGTTGTCGTACCCTTACCTGTACCCTAAACCGTCCCCTTCACCTAATCCTAACCCTAACCCTAACCCTAACCTTACCCGAAGCCTTACCCTCACCCGTAACCTAATCCTAACCCGTACGCTAACACTAACCCGTACCCTAACACGTACGCTCACCATAAACCGTTGTCGTACACTAACCTGTACCCTAAACCGTCCCCGTCCTCTAACCCTAACCCTAACCCTAACCCTAACCCTTACCCGAAGCCTTAACCTCACCCGTCCCCTAATCCTAAACCGTACGCTAACACTAACCCGTACCCTAACACGTACGCTCACACTAAACCGTTGTCGTACCCTAACCTGTACCCTAAACCGTCCCCGTCCCCTAACCCTAACCCTAACCCTAATCCTAACCCTAACCCTTACCCGAAGCCTTACCCTCACCCGTCCCCTAATCCTAACCTGTACGCTAACACTAACCCATACTCTAACACGTACGCTCACCCTAAACCGTTGTCGTACCCTAACCTTTACCCTAAACCATCCCCGTCCCCTAACCCTAACCCTAACCCTAACCCTAACCCTAACCCTTACCCGAAGCCTTACCCTCACCCGTCCCCTAAACCTAACCCGTATGCTAACACTAACCCGTACCCTAACACGTACGCTCTCCCTAAACCGTTGTCGTACCCTAACCTGTACCCTAAACCGTCCCCGTCCCCTAACCCTAACCATAACCCTAACCCTAACTATTACCCGAAGCCTTACCCTCACCCGTCCCCTAATTCTAACCCGTACGCTAACACTAACCCGTACCCTAACACGTACGCTCACCCTAAACCGTTGTCGTACCCTAACCTGTACGCTAAACCGTCCCTGTCCCCTAACCCTAACCCTAACACTAACCCTAACCCTAATCCTTACCCGAAGCCTTACACTCACCCGTCCCCTAATCCTAACCCGTACGCTAACACTAACCCGTACCCTAACACGTACGCTCACCCTAAACCGTTTTTGTACCCTAACCTGTACCCTAAACCGTCCCCGTACCCGTCCCCTAACCCTAAACCTAACCCTAACCCTTACCCGAAGCCTTACCCTCAACCGTCCCCTAATCCTAACCCGTACGCTAACACTAACCCGTACCCTAACACGTACGCTCAACCTAAACCGTTGTCGTACACTAACCTGTACCCTAAACCGTCCCCGTGCCCGTCCCCTAACCCTAACCCTAACCCTAACCCTAACCGTTACCCGAAGCCTTACCCTCACCCTTCCCGTAATCCTAACCCGTACGCTAACACTAACCCGTACCCTAAAACGTACGCTCACCCTAAACCGTTGTCGTACCCTAACCTGTACCCTAAACCGTCCCCGTCCCGAACCCTAACCCTAACTCTAACCTTAACACTAACCCTTACCCGAAGCATTGCCCTCACCCGTCCCCTAATCCTAACCCGTACGCTAACACTAAACCGTACCCTAACACTTACGCTCATCCTAAACCGTTGTCGTACCCTAACCTGTACCCTAAACCGTCCCCGTCCCCTAACCCTAACCCTAACCCTAAGCCTAAGCCTAACCCTTACCCGAAGCCTTACCCTCACCCGTCCCCTAATCCTAACCCGTACGCTAACACTAACCCGTACCCTAACACGTACGCTCACCCTAAACCGTTGTCGTACCCTAACCTGTACCCTAAAGCGTCCCCGTCCCCTAACCCTAACCCTAACCCTAACCCTAACCCTTACCCGAAGCCTTACCCTCACCCGTCCCCTAATCCTAACCCGTACGCTAACACTAACCCGTACCCTAACAGGAACGCTCACCCTAAACCGTTGTCGTACCCTAACCTGTACCCTAAACCGTCCCCGTCCCCGTCCCCTAACCCTAACCCTAACCCTAACCCTTACCCGAAGCCTTACACTCACCCGTCCCCTAATCCTAACCCGTACGCTAACACTAACCCGTACCCTAACACGTACGCTCACCCTAAACCGTTGTCGTACCCTAACCTTTACCCTAAACCATCCCAGTCCCCTAACCCTAACCCTAACCCTAACCCTAACCCTAACCCTTACCCGAAGCCTTACCCTCACCCGTCCCCTAATCCTAACCCGTATGCTAACACTAACCCGTACCCTAACACGTACGCTCACCCTAAACCGTTGTCGTACCCTAACCTGTACCCTAAACCGTCCCCGTCCCCTAACCCTAACCATAACCCTAACACTAACTATTACCCGAAGCCTTACCCTCACCCGTCCCCTAATCCTAACCCGTACGCTAACACTAACCCGTACCCTAACACGTACGCTCACCCTAAACCGTTGTCGTACCCTAACCTGTACGCTAAACCGTCCCCGTCCCCTAACCCTAACCCTAACACTAACCCTAACCCTAACAGTTACCCGAAGCCTTACCCTCACCCTTCCCGTAATCCTAACCCGTACGCTAACACTAACCCGTACCCTAAAACGTACGCTCACCCTAAACCGTTGTCGTACCCTAACCTGTACCCTAAACAGTCCCCGTCCCGTAACCCTAACCCCAACTCTAACCCTAACACTAACCCTTACCCGAAGCATTACCCTCACACGTCCCCTAATCCTAAACCGTACGCTAACACTAAACCGTACCCTAACACTTACGCTCATCCTAAACCGTTGTCGTACCCTAACCTGTACCATAAACCGTCCCCGTCCCCTAACCCTAACCCTAAACCTAACTCTAACCCAAACCCTAACCCTTACCCGAAGCCTTAACCTCACCCGTCCCCTAAGCCTAACCCGTACGCTAACACTAACCCATACCCTAACACGTACGCTCACCCTAAACAGTTGTCGTACCCTAACCTGTACGCTAAACCGTCCCCGTCCCCTAACCCTAACCCTAACACTAACCCTAACCCTAATCCTTACCCGAAGCCTTACACTCACCCGTCCCCTAATCCTAACCCGTACGCTAACACTAACCCGTACCCTAACACGTACGCTCACCCTAAACCGTTTTTGACCCTAACCTGTACCCTAAACCGTCCCCGTCCCCGTCCCCTAACCCTAAACCTAACCCTAACCCTTACCCGAAGCCTTACCCTCAACCGTCCCCTAATCCTAACCCGTACGCTAACACTAACCCGTACCCTAACACGTACGCTCAACCTAAACCGTTGTCGTACACTAACCTGTACCCTAAACCGTCCCCGTGCCCGTCCCCTAACCCTAACCCTAACCCTAACCCTAACCGTTACCCGAAGCCTTACCCTCACCCTTCCCGTAATCCTAACCCGTACGCTAACACTAACACGTACCCTAAAACGTACGCTCACCCTAAACCGTTGTCGTACCCTATCCTGTACCCTAAACCGTCCCCGTCCCGAACCCTAACCCTAACTCTAACCCTAACACTAACCCTTACCCGAAGCATTGCCCTCACCCGTCCCCTAATCCTAACCCGTACGCTAACACTAAACCGTACCCTAACACTTACGCTCATCCTAAACCGTTGTCGTACCCTAACCTGTACCCTAAACCGTCCCCGTCCCCTAACCCTAACCCTAACCCTAAGCCTAAGCCTAACCCTTACCCGAAGCCTTACCCTCACCCGTCCCCTAATCCTAACCCGTACGCTAACACTAACCCGTACCCTAACACGTACGCTCACCCTAAACCGTTGTCGTACCCTAACCTGTACCCTAAACCGTCCCCGTCCCCTAACCCTAACCCTAACCCTAACCCTAACCCTTACCCGAAGCCTTACCCTCACCCGTCCCCTAATCCTAATCCGTACGCTAACACTAACCCGTACCCTAACACGTACGCTCACCCTAAACCGTTGTCGTACCCTAACCTGTACCCTAAACCGTCCCCGTCCCCGTCCCCTAACCCTAACCCTAACCCTAACCCTAACCCTTACCCGAAGCCTTACACTCACCCGTCCCCTAATCCTAACCCGTACGCTAACACTAACCCGTACTCTAACACGTACGCTCACCCTAAACCATTGTCGTACCCTAACCTTTACCCTAAACCATCCCCGTCCCCTAACCCTAACCCTAACCCTAACCCTAACCCTAACCCTTACCCGAAGCCTTACCCTCACCCGTCCCCTAATCCTAACCCGTATGCTAACACTAACCCGTACCCTAACACGTACGCTCAACCTAAACCGTTGTCGTACCCTAACCTGTACGCTAAACCGTCCCCGTCCCATAACCCTAACCCTAACACTAACCCTAACCCTAATCCTTACCCGAAGCCTTACACTCACCCGTCCCCTAATCCTAACCCGTACGCTAACACTAACCCGTACCCTAACACGTACGCTCACCCTAAACCGTTTTTGTACCCTAACCTGTACCCTAAACCGTTCCCGTCCCCGTCCCCTAACCCTAAACCTAACCCTAACCCTTATCCGAAGCCTTACCCTCAACCGTCCCCTAATCCTAACCCGTACGCTAACACTAACCCGTACCCTAACACGTACGCTCAACCTAAACCGTTGTCGTACACAAACCTGTACCCTAAACCGTCCCCGTGCCCGTCCCCTAACCCTAACTCTAACCCTAACCCTAACCCTTACCTGAAGCCTTACCCTCACCCGTCCCCTAATCCTAACTCGTACGCTAACACTAACCCTTACCCTAACACGTACGCTCACCCTAAACCGTTGTCGTACCCTAACCTGTACCCTAAACCGTCCCCGTCCCCTAATCCTAACCCTAACCCTAACCCTAACCTTACCCGAAGCCTTACCCTCACCCGTAACCTAATCCTAACCCGTACGCTAACACTAACCCGTACCCTAACACGTACGCTCACCCTAAACCGTTGTCGTACACTAACCTGTACCCTAAACCGTCCCCGTCCCCTAACCCTAACCCTAACCCTAACCCTAACCCTTACCCGAAGCCTTACCCTCAAACGTCCCCTAATCCTAACCCGTACGCTAACACTAACCCGTACCCTAACACGTACGCTCACCCTAAACAGTGGTCGTACCCTAACTTGTACCCTAAACCGTCCCCGTCCCCGTCCCCTAACCCTAAACCTAACTCTAACCCAAACCCTAACCGTTACCCGAAGCCTTAACCTCACCCGTCCCTTAATCCTAACCCGTACGCTAACACTAACCAATACCCTAACACGTACGCTCACCCTAAACCGTTGTCGTATCCAAACCTGTACCCTAAACCGTCCCCGTCCCCGTCCCCTAACCCTAACCCTAACCCTAACACTAACCCTTACCTGTAGCCTTACGCTCACCCGTCCCCTAATCCTAATCCGTACGCTAACACTAACCCGTACCCTAACACGTACGCTCAACCTAAACCGTTGTCGTACCCTCACCTGTACCCTAAACCGTCCCCGTGCCCTAACCCTAACCCTAACCCTAACCCTAACCCTAACCCTTACCCGAAGCCTTACACTCACCCGTCCCCTAATCCTAACCCGTACGCTAACACTAATCCGTACCGTAACACTTACGATCACTCTAAACCGTTGTCGTACCCTAACCTGTACCCTAAGCCGTCCCCGTCCCCTAACCCTAACCCTAACCCTAACCCTAACCCTAACCCTTACCCGAAGCCTTACCCTCACACGTCCCCTAATCCTAACCCGTACGCTAACACTAACCCGTACCCTAACACGTACCCTCACGCTAAACCGTTGTCGTACACTAACCTGTACCCTAAACCGTCCCCATGCCCGTCCCCTAACCCTAAACCTAACCCTAACCCTAACCCTTTCCCGAAGCCTTACCCTCACCCGTCCCCTAATCCTAACCCGTACGCTAACACTAACCCGTACCCTAACACGTACGCTCACCCTAAACCGTTGTCGTACCCTAACCTGTACCCTAAACCGTCCCCGTCCCCTAACCCGAACCCTAACCCTAACCCTAACCCTTGCCCGAAGCCTTACACTCACCCGTCCCCTAATCCTCACCCGTATGCTAACACTAACCCGAACCCTAACACGTACCCTCACCCTAAACCGTTGTCGTAACCTAACCTGTACCCTAAACCGTCCCCGTCCCCGTCCCCTAACCCTAACCCTAACCCTAACCCTAACCCTTACCCGAAGCCTTACCCAACCCGTCCCCTAATCCTAACCCGTACGCTAACAATAACCCGTACCCTAAAACGTACGCTCACCCTAAACCGTTGTCGTACCCTAACATGTACCCTAAACCGTCCCCGTCCCCTAACCCTAACCCTAATACTAACCTTAACCCTAAACCTTACCCGAAGCCTTACCCTCACCCGTCCCTTAATCCTAACCCGTACGCGAACACTAACCCGTACCCTAACACGTAAGCTCACCCTAAACCGTTGTCGTACCCTAACCTGTACCCTAAACCGTCCCCGTCCCCTAACCCTAACCCTAACCCTAACCGTAAACCTAACCCTTACCAGAAGCCTTACCCTCACCCGTCCCCTAAACCTAACCCGTACGCTAACACTAAACCGTACCCTAACACGTACGCTAACCCTAAACCATTGTCGTACCCTAACCTGTACCCTAAACCGTCCCCGTCCCCTAACCCTAACTCTAACCCTAACCCTAACCCTTACCCGAAGCCTTATCCTCACCCGTCCCCTAATCCTAACCCGTACGCTAACACTAAAACGTACCCTAACACGTACGCTCACCCTAAACCGTTGTCGTACTCTAACGTGTACCCTAAACCGTCCCCGTCCCCTAACCCTATCGCTAACCCTAACCCTTACCCGTAGTCTTACCCTCACCCGTCCCCTAATCCTAACTCGTACGCTAACACTAACCCGTACCCTAACACGTACGCTCACCCTAAACCGTTGTCGTACCCCAACCTGTACCCTAAACCGTCCCCGTCCCCTAACCATAACCCTAAACCTAACTCTAACCCAAACCCTAACCCTTACCCGAAGCCTTAACATCACCCGTCCCCTAATCCGAACCCGTACGCTAACACTAACCCATACCCTAACACGTACGCTCACCCTAAACCGTTGTCGTACCCTAACCTGTACCCTAAACCGTCCCCGTCCCCTAACCCTAACACTAACCCTAACCCTAACCCTAACCCTTACCCGAAGCCTTACCCTCACCCGTACCCTAATCCTAACCCGTACGCTAACAGTAACCCGTACCTTAACACGTACGCTCACTCTAAACCGTTGTCGTACACTAACCTGTACCCTAAACCGTCCCCGTCCCCTAAGCCTAACCCTAACCCTAACCCTAACCCTAACCCTTACTCGAAGCCTTACCTTCACCCATCACCTAATCCTAACCCGTACGCTAACACTAACCCATACCCTAACACGTACGCTCACCCTAAACCATTGTCGTACCCTAACCTGTACCCTAAACCGTCCCCGTACCCTAACCCTAACACTAACCCTAACCCTTACCCGAAGCCTTACCCTCACCCGTCCCCTAATTCTAACCCGTACGCTAACACTAACCTGTACCCTAACACGTACGCTCACCCTAAACCGTTGTCGTAGCTTAACCTGTACCCTAAACTGTCCCCGTCCCCTAACCCTAACCCTAACCCTAACCGTAACCCTTACCCGAAGCCTTACCCTCACCCGTTCCCTAATCCTAACCCGTACGCTAACACTAACCCGTAACCTAACACGTACGCTCACCCTAAATCGTTGTCGTACCCTAACCTGTACCCTAAACCGTCCCCGCCCCCTAACCCTAACCCTAACCCTTACCCGAAGCCTTACCCTCACCCGTCCCCTAATCCTAACCCGTACGCTAACACTAACCCGTACCCTAACACGTACGCTCACCCTAAACCGTTGTCGTACCCTAACCTGTATCCTAAACCGTCTCCGTCCCTTAACCCTAACCCAAACCCTAACCCTAACCCTTACCCGAATCCTTACCCTCACCTGTCCCCTATTCCTAACCTGTACGCTAACGCTAACCCGTACCCTAACATGTACGCTCACCCTAAACCGTTGTCGTACCCTAAACTGTACCCTAAATCGTCCCCGTCCCCGTCACCTAACCCTAACCCTAACCCTAACCATTTCCCGAAGTCTTACACTCACCCGTTCCCTAATCCTAACCCGTACGCTAATACTAACCCGTAACCTAACACGTACGCTCACCCTAAATCGTTGTCGTACCCTAACCTGTACCCTAAACCGTCCCCGTCCCCAACCCTAACCCTAACCCTAACCCTAACCCTAACCCTTACCTGTAGCCTTACCCTCACCCGTCCCCTAATCCTAACCCGTACGCTAACACTAACCCGTACCCTAACACGTACGCTCACCCTAAACCGTTGTCGTACCCTAACCTGTACCCTAAACCGTCCCCGTCCCCTAACCCTAAGCCTAACCCTAACCCTAACCCTTACCCGAAGCCTTACACTCACCCGTCCCCTAATCCTAACCCGTACGCTAACACTAACCTGTACCCTAACACGTACCCTCACCCTAAACCGTTGTCGTACCATAACCTGTACCCTAAACCGTCCCCGTGCCCGTCCCCTAACCCTAAACCTAACCCTAACCCTAACCCTTTCCCGAAGCCTTACCCTCACCCGTCCCCTACTCCTAACCCGTACGCTAACCCTAACCCGTACCCTAACACGTACGCTCACCCTAAACCGTTGTCGTACCCTAACCTGTACCCTAAACCGTCCCCGTCCCCTAACCCTAACCCTAACCCTAACCCTAACCCTAACCCTTACCCGAAGCCTTACCCTCACCCGTCCCCTAATCCTAACCCGTACACTAACACTAACCCGTACCCTAAGACGTACGCTCACCCTAAACCGTTGACGTACCCTAACCTGTACCCTAAACCGTCCCTGTCCCCTAACCCTAACCCTAACCCTAACCCTAACCCTTACCCGAAGCCTTACCCTCAACCGTCCCCTAATCCTAACCCGTACGCTAACACTAACCCGTACCCTAACACGTACGCTCACCCTAAACCGTTGTCGTACCCTAACCTGTATCCTAAACCGTCCCCGTCCCCTAACCCTAACTCTAACCCTAACCCTAACCCTAACCTTTACCCGAAGCCTTACCCTCACCCATCCCCTAAACCTAACCAGTACGCTAACACTAACCCATACCCTAACACGTACGCTCAACCTAAACTGTTGTCGTACCCTAACCTGTACCCTAAACCGTCCCCGTCCCCGTCCCCTAACCCTAACCCTAACCCTAACACTAACCCTTACCCGAAGCCTTACCCTCACCCGTCCCCTAATCCTAACCCGTACGCTAACACTAATCCATACCCTAACACCTACGCTCACCCTAAATCGTTGTCGTACCCTAACATGTACCCTAAACCGTCCCCGTCTCCTAACACTAACCCTAACCCTAACCCTATCCCTAACCCTTACCCGAAGCCTTACCCTAACCCGTCCCCTAATCCTAACCCATACGCTAACACTAACCCGTACTCTAACACGTACGCTCACCCTAAACCGTTGTCGTACCCTAACCTTTACCCTAAACCATCCCCGTCCCCTAACCCTAACCCTAACCCTAAACCTTACCCGAAGCCTTACCCTCACCCGTCCCCTAATCCTAACCCGTACGCTAACACTAACCCGTACCCTAACACGTACGCTCACTCTAAACGGTTTTTGTACCCTAACCTGTACCCTAAACCGTCCCCGTCCCCGTCCCCTAACCCTAAACCTAACCCTAACCCTTACCCGAAGCCTTACCCTCACCCGTCCCCTAATCCTAACCCGTACGCTAACACTAACCCGTACCCTAACACGTACGCTCACCCTAAACTGTTGTCGTACACTAACCTGTACCCTAAACCGTCCCCGTGCCCGTCCCCTAACCCTAACCCTAACCCTAACCCTAACCCTTACCCGAAGCCTTACCCTCACCCTTCCCGTAATCCTAACCGGTACGCTAATACTAACCCGTACCCTAACACGTACGCTAACCCTAAACCGTTGCCGTACCCTAACCTGTACCCTAAACCGTCCCCGTCCCCTAACCCTAACCCTAACTCTAACCCTAACACTAACCCTTACCCGAAGCCTTACCCTCACCCGTCCCCTAATCCTTACCCGTACGCTAACACTAAACCGTACCCTAACACTTACGCTCATCCTAAATCGTTGTCGTACCCTAACCTGTACCCTAAACCGTCCCCGTCCCCGTCCCCTAACCCTAACCCTAAGCCTAAGCCTAACCCTTACCCGAAGCCTTACCCCACCCGTCCCCTAATCCTAACCCGTACGCTAACAATAACCCGTAACCTAACACGTACGCTGACCCTAAACCATTGTCGTACCCTAACCTGTACCCTAAACCGTCACCGTCCCCGTCCCCTAACCCTAAACCTAACCCTAACCCTAACCGTAACCCTTACCCGAAGCCTTACCCTCACCCGTCCCCTAATCCTAACCCGTACGCTAACACTAACCCGTACCCTAACACGTACGCTCACCCTAAACCTTTGTCGTACCCTAACCTGTACCCTAAACCGTCCCCGTCCCCGTCCCTTAACCCTAACCCTAACCCTAACCCTAACCCTTACCCGAAGCCTTACCCTCACCCGTCCCCTAATCCTAACCCGTACGCTAACACTAACCCGTACCCTAACATGTACGATCACCCTAAACCATTGTCGTACCCTAACATGTACGCTAAACCGTCCCCGTCCTCTAACCCTAACCCTAACCCTAACACTAACACTAAACCTTACCCGAAGCCTTACCCTCACCCGTCCCCTAATCCTAACCCGTACGCTAACACTAACCCGTACCCTAACACGTACGCTCACCCTAAACCGTTGTCGTACCCTAACCTGTACCCTAAAGCGTCCCCGTCCCCGTCCCCTAACCCTAACGTTAACCCTAACCCTTACCCGAAGCCTTACCCTCACCCGTCCCCTAATTCTAACCCGTACGCTAACACTAACCTGTACCCTAACACGTACGCTCACCCTAAACCGTTGTCGTAGCTTAACCTGTACCCTAAACTGTCCCCGTCCCCTAACCCTAACCCTAACCCTAACCGTAACCCTTACCCGAAGCCTTACTCTCACCCGTCCCCTAATCCTAACCCGTACGCTAACACTAACCCGTACCCTAACACGTACGCTCACCCTAAACCTTTGTCGTACCCTAACCTGTACCCTAAACCGTCCCCGTCCCCGTCCCTTAACCCTAACCCTAACCCTAACCCTAACCCTTACCCGAAGCCTTACCCTCACCCGTCCCCTAATCCTAACCCGTACGCTAACACTAACCCGTACCCTAACATGTACGATCACCCTAAACCATTGTCGTACCCTAACATGTACGCTAAACCGTCCCCGTCCTCTAACCCTAACCCTAACCCTAACACTAACACTAAACCTTACCCGAAGCCTTACCCTCACCCGTCCCCTAATCCTAACCCGTACGCTAACACTAACCCGTACCCTAACACGTACGCTCACCCTAAACCGTTGTCGTACCCTAACCTGTACCCTAAAGCGTCCCCGTCCCCGTCCCCTAACCCTAACGTTAACCCTAACCCTTACCCGAAGCCTTACCCTCACCCGTCCCCTAATTCTAACCCGTACGCTAACACTAACCTGTACCCTAACACGTACGCTCACCCTAAACCGTTGTCGTAGCTTAACCTGTACCCTAAACTGTCCCCGTCCCCTAACCCTAACCCTAACCCTAACCGTAACCCTTACCCGAAGCCTTACTCTCACCCGTTCCCTAATCCTAACCCGTACGCTAACACTAACCCGTAACCTAACACGTACGCTCACCCTAAATCGTTGTCGTACCCTAACCTGTACCCTAAACCGTCCCCGCCACCTAACCCTAACCCTAACCCTAACCCTAACCCTTACCCGAAGCCTTACCCTCACCCGTCCCCTAATCCTAACCCGTACGCTAACACTAACCCGTACCCTAACACGTACGCTCACCCTAAACCGTTGTCGTACCCTAACCTGTATCCTAAACCGTCTCCGTCCCTTAACCCTAACCCAAACCCTAACCCTAACCCTTACCCGAATCCTTACCCTCACCCGTCCCCTAATCCTAACCCGTACGCTAACGCTAACCCGTACCCTAACACGTACGCTCACCCTAAACCGTTGTCGTACCCTAAACTGTACCCTAAATCGTCCCCGTCCCCGTCACCTAACCCTAACCCTAACCCTAACCATTACCCGAAGTCTTACACTCACCCGTTCCCTAATCCTAACCCGTACGCTAATACTAACCCGTAACCTAACACGTACGCTCACCCTAAATCGTTGTCGTACCCTAACCTGTACCCTAAACCGTCCCCGTCCCCAACCCTAACCCTAACCCTAACCCTAACCCTAACCCTTACCTGTAGCCTTACCCTCACCCGTCCCCTAATCCTAACCCGTACGCTAACACTAACCCGTACCCTAACACGTACGCTCACCCTAAACCGTTGTCGTACCCTAACCTGTACCCTAAACCGTCCCCGTCCCCTAACCCTAAGCCTAACCCTAACCCTAACCCTTTCCTGAAGCCTTACCCTCACCCGTCCCCTAATCCTAACCCGTATGCTAACACTAACCCGTACCCTAACACGTACGCTCACCCTAAACCGTTGTCGTACCCTAACCTGTATCCTAAACCGTCCCCGTCCCCTAACCCTAACTCTAACCCTAACCCTAACCCTAACCTTTACCCGAAGCCTTACCCTCACCCATCCCCTAAACCTAACCCGTACGCTAACACTAACCCATACCCTAACACGTACGCTCAACCTAAACTGTTGTCGTACCCTAACCTGTACCCTAAACCGTCCCCGTCCCCGTCCCCTAACCCTAACCCTAACCCTAACCCTAACCCTTACCCGAAGCCTTACCCTCACCCGTCCCGTAATCCTAACCCGTACGCTAACACTAATCCATACCCTAACACCTACGCTCACCCTAAATCGTTGTCGTACCCTAACATGTACCCTAAACCGTCCCCGTCTCCTAACACTAACCCTAACCCTAACCCTATCCCTAACCCTTACCCGAAGCCTTACCCTAACCCGTCCCCTAATCCTAACCCGTACGCTAACACTAACCCGTACTCTAACACGTACGCTCACCCTAAACCGTTGTCGTACCCTAACCTTTACCCTAAACCATCCCCGTCCCCTAACCCTAACCCTAACCCTAAACCTTACCCGAAGCCTTACCCTCACCCGTCCCCTAATCCTAACCCGTACGCTAACACTAACCCGTACCCTAACACGTACGCTCACCCTAAACCGTTTTTGTACCCTAACCTGTACCCTAAACCGTCCCCGTCCCCGTCCCCTAACCCTAAACCTAAACCTAACCCTTACCCGAAGCCTTACCCTCACCCGTCCCCTAATCCTAACCCGTACGCTAACACTAACCCTTACCCTAACACGTACGCTCACCCTAAACTGTTGTCGTACACTAACCTGTACCCTAAACCGTCCCCGTGCCCGTCCCCTAACCCTAACCCTAACCCTAACCCTAACCCTTACCCGAAGCCTTACCCTCACCCTTCCCGTAATCCTAACCGGTACGCTAACACTAACCCGTACCCTAACACGTACGCTAACCCTAAACCGTTGCCGTACCCTAACCTGTACCCTAAACCGTCCCCGTCCCCTAACCCTAACCCTAACTCTAACCCTAACACTAACCCTTACCCGAAGCCTTACCCTCACCCGTCCCCTAATCCTTACCCGTACGCTAACACTAAACCGTACCCTAAAACTTACGCTCATCCTAAATCGTTGTCGTACCCTAACCTGTACCCTAAACCGTCCCCGTCCCCTAACCCTAACCCTAACCCTAAGCCTAAGCCTAACCCTTACCCGAAGCCTTACCCTCACCCGTCCCCTAATCCTAACCCGTACGCTAACAGTAACACGTACCCTAACACGTACGCTCACCCTAAATCGTTGTCGTACCCTAACCTGTACCCTAAACCGTCCCCGTCCCCTAACCCTAACCCTAACCCTAACCCTAACCCTAACCCTTACCCGAAGCCTTACCATAACCCGTCCCCTAATCCTAACTCGTACGCTAACACTAACCCGTACCCTAACACGTACGCTCACCCTAAACCGTTGTCATACCCCAACCTGTACCCTAAACCGTCCCCGTCCCCTAACCATAACCCTAAACCTAACTCTAACCCAAACCCTAACCCTTACCCGAAGCCTTAACATCACCCGTCCCCTAATCCGAACCCGTACGCTAACACTAACCCATACCCTAACACGTACGCTCACCCTAAACCGTTGTCGTACCCTAACCTGTACCCTAAACCGTCCCCGTCCCCTAACCCTAACACTAACCCTAACCCTAACCCTAACCCTTACCCGAAGCCTTACCCTCACCCGTACCCTAATCCTAACCCGTACGCTAACACTAACCCGTACCCTAACACGTACGCTCACCCTAAACCGTTGTCGTACCCTAACCTGTATCCTAAACCGTCTCCGTCCCTTAACCCTAACCCAAACCCTAACCCTAACCCTTACCCGAATCCTTACCCTCACCCGTCCCCTATTCCTAACCCGTACGCTAACGCTAACCCGTACCCTAACATGTACGCTCACCCTAAACCGTTGTCGTACCCTAAACTGTACCCTAAATCGTCCCCGTCCCCGTCACCTAACCCTAACCCTAACCCTAACCATTTCCCGAAGTCTTACACTCACCCGTTCCCTAATCCTAACCCGTACGCTAATACTAACCCGTAACCTAACACGTACGCTCACCCTAAATCGTTGTCGTACCCTAACCTGTACCCTAAACCGTCCCCGTCCCCAACCCTAACCCTAACCCTAACCCTAACCCTAACCCTTACCTGTAGCCTTACCCTCACCCGTCCCCTAATCCTAACCCGTACGCTAACACTAACCCGTACCCTAACACGTACGCTCACCCTAAACCGTTGTCGTACCCTAACCTGTACCCTAAACCGTCCCCGTCCCCTAACCCTAAGCCTAACCCTAACCCTAACCCTTACCCGAAGCCTTACACTCACCCGTCCCCTAATCCTAACCCGTACGCTAACACTAACCTGTACCCTAACACGTACCCTCACCCTAAACCGTTGTCGTACCATAACCTGTACCCTAAACCGTCCCCGTGCCCGTCCCCTAACCCTAAACCTAACCCTACCCCTAACCCTTTCCCGAAGCCTTACCCTCACCCGTCCCCTAATCCTAACCCGTACGCTAACCCTAACCCGTACCCTAACACGTACGCTCACCCTAAACCGTTGTCGTACCCTAACCTGTACCCTAAACCGTCCCCGTCCCCTAACCCTAACCCTAACCCTAACCCTAACCCTAACACTTACCCGAAGCCTTACCCTCACCCGTCCCCTAATCCTAACCCGTACACTAACACTAACCCGTACCCTAAGACGTACGCTCACCCTAAACCGTTGACGTACCCTAACCTGTACCCTAAACCGTCCCTGTCCCCTAACCCTAACCCTAACCCTAACCCTAACCCTTACCCGAAGCCTTACCCTCAACCGTCCCCTAATCCTAACCCGTACGATAACACTAACCCGTACCCTAACACGTACGCTCACCCTAAACCGTTGTCGTACCCTAACCTGTATCCTAAACCGTCCCCGTCCCCTAACCCTATCTCTAACCCTAACCCTAACCCTAACCTTTACCCGAAGCCTTACCCTCACCCATCCCCTAAACCTAACCCGTACGCTAACACTAACCCATACCCTAACACGTACGCTCAACCTAAACTGTTGTCGTACCCTAACCTGTACCCTAAACCGTCCCCGTCCCCGTCCCCTAACCCTAACCCTAACCCTAACACTAACCCTTACCCGAAGCCTTACCCTCACCCGTCCCCTAATCCTAACCCGTACGCTAACACTAATCCATACCCTAACACCTACGCTCACCCTAAATCGTTGTCGTACCCTAACATGTACCCTAAACCGTCCCCGTCTCCTAACACTAACCCTAACCCTAACCCTATCCCTAACCCTTACCCGAAGCCTTACCCTAACCCGTCCCCTAATCCTAACCCATACGCTAACACTAACCCGTACTCTAACACGTACGCTCACCCTAAACCGTTGTCGTACCCTAACCTTTACCCTAAACCATCCCCGTCCCCTAACCCTAACCCTAACCCTAAACCTTACCCGAAGCCTTACCCTCACCCGTCCCCTAATCCTAACCCGTACGCTAACACTAACCCGTACCCTAACACGTACGCTCACTCTAAACGGTTTTTGTACCCTAACCTGTACCCTAAACCGTCCCCGTACCCGTCCCCTAACCCTAAACCTAACCCTAACCCTTACCCGAAGCCTTACCCTCACCCGTCCCCTAATCCTAACCCGTACGCTAACACTAACCCGTACCCTAACACGTACGCTCACCCTAAACTGTTGTCGTACACTAACCTGTACCCTAAACCGTCCCCGTGCCCGTCCCCTAACCCTAACCCTAACCCTAACCCTAACCCTTACCCGAAGCCTTACCCTCACCCTTCCCGTAATCCTAACCGGTACGCTAATACTAACCCGTACCCTAACACGTACGCTAACCCTAAACCGTTGCCGTACCCTAACCTGTACCCTAAACCGTCCCCGTCCCCTAACCCTAACCCTAACTCTAACCCTAACACTAACCCTTACCCGAAGCCTTACCCTCACCCGTCCCCTAATCCTTACCCGTACGCTAACACTAAACCGTACCCTAACACTTACGCTCATCCTAAATCGTTGTCGTACCCTAACCTGTACCCTAAACCGTCCCCGTCCCCTAACCCTAACCCTAACCCTAAGCCTAAGCCTAACCCTTACCCGAAGCCTTACCCCACCCGTCCCCTAATCCTAACCCGTACGCTAACAATAACCCGTAACCTAACACGTACGCTGACCCTAAACCATTGTCGTACCCTAACCTGTACCCTAAACCGTCACCGTCCCCGTCCCCTAACCCTAAACCTAACCCTAACCCTAACCGTAACCCTTACCCGAAGCCTTACCCTCACCCGTCCCCTAATCCTAACCCGTACGCTAACACTAACCCGTACCCTAACACGTACGCTCACCCTAAACCTTTGTCGTACTCTAACGTGTACCCTAAACCGTCCCCGTCCCCTAACCCTATTCCTAACCCTAACCCTTACCCGAAGTCTTACCCTCACCCGTCCCCTAATCCTAACCCGTACGCTAACACTAACCCGTACCATAACACGTACGCTCACCCTAAACCGTTGTCGTACCCTAACCTGTACCCTAAACCGTCCCCGTCCCCGTCCCTTAACCCTAACCCTAACCCTAACCCTAACCCTTACCCGAAGCCTTACCCTCACCCGTCCCCTAATCCTAACCCGTACGCTAACACTAACCCGTACCCTAACATGTACGATCACCCTAAACCATTGTCGTACCCTAGCATGTACGCTAAACCGTCCCCGTCCTCTAACCCTAACCCTAACCCTAACACTAACACTAAACCTTACCCGAAGCCTTACCCTCACCCGTCCCCTAATCCTAACCCGTACGCTAACACTAACCCGTACCCTAACACGTACGCTCACCCTAAACCGTTGTCGTACCCTAACCTGTACCCTAAAGCGTCCCCGTCCCCGTCCCCTAACCCTAACGTTAACCCTAACCCTTACCCGAAGCCTTACCCTCACCCGTCCCCTATTCCTAACCCGTACGCTAACACTAACACGTACCCTAACACGTACGCTCAGCCTAAACCATTGTCGTACCCTAACCTGTACCCTAAACCGTCCCCGTCCCCTAACCCTAACCCTAAACCTAACTCTAACCCAAACCCTAACCCTTACCCGAAGCCTTAACCTCACCCGTCCCCTAAGCCTAACCCGTACGCTAACACTAACCCATACCCTAACACGTACGCTCACCCTAAACCGTTGTCGTACCCTTACCTGTACCCTAAACCGTCCCCTTCACCTAATCCTAACCCTAACCCTAACCCTAACCTTACCCGAAGCCTTACCCTCACCCGTAACCTAATCCTAACCCGTACGCTAACACTAACCCGTACCCTAACACGTACGCTCACCATAAACCGTTGTCGTACACTAACCTGTACCCTAAACCGTCCCCGTCCTCTAACCCTAACCCTAACCCTAACCCTAACCCTTACCCGAAGCCTTAACCTCACCCGTCCCCTAATCCTAAACCGTACGCTAACACTAACCCGTACCCTAACACGTACGCTCACACTAAACCGTTGTCGTACCCTAACCTGTACCCTAAACCGTCCCCGTCCCCTAACCCTAACCCTAACCCTAACCCTAACCCTAACCCTTACCCGAAGCCTTACCCTCACCCGTCCCCTAATCCTAACCTGTACGCTAACACTGACCCATACTCTAACACGTACGCTCACCCTAAACCGTTGTCGTACCCTAACCTTTACCCTAAACCATCCCCGTCCCCTAACCCTAACCCTAACCCTAACCCTAACCCTAACCCTAACCCTTACCCGAAGCCTTACCCTCACCCGTCCCCTAATCCTAACCCGTATGCTAACACTAACCCGTACCCTAACACGTACGCTCTCCCTAAACCGTTGTCGTACCCTAACCTGTACCCTAAACCGTCCCCGTCCCCTAACCCTAACCCTAACACTAACCCTAACCCTAATCCTTACCCGAAGCCTTACACTCACCCGTCCCCTAATCCTAACCCGTACGCTAACACTAACCCGTACCCTAACACGTACGCTCACCCTAAACCTTTTTTGTACCCTAACCTGTACCCTAAACCGTCCCCGTACCCGTCCCCTAACCCTAAACCTAACCCTAACCCTTACCCGAAGCCTTACCCTCAACCGTCCCCTAATCCTAACCCGTACGCTAACACTAACCCGTACCCTAACACGTACGCTCAACCTAAACCGTTGTCGTACACTAACCTGTACCCTAAACCGTCCCCGTGCCCGTCCCCTAACCCTAACCCTAACCCTAACCCTAACCGTTACCCGAAGCCTTACCCTCACCCTTCCCGTAATCCTAACCCGTACGCTAACACTAACCCGTACCCTAAAACGTACGCTCACCCTAAACCGTTGTCGTACCCTAACCTGTACCCTAAACCGTCCCCGTCCCGAACCCTAACCCTAACTCTAACCCTAACACTAACCCTTACCCGAAGCATTGCCCTCACCCGTCCCCTAATCCTAACCCGTACGCTAACACTAAACCGTACCCTAACACTTACGCTCATCCTAAACCGTTGTCGTACCCTAACCTGTACCCTAAACCGTCCCCGTCCCCTAACCCTAACCCTAACCCTAAGCCTAAGCCTAACCCTTACCCGAAGCCTTACCCTCACCCGTCCCCTAATCCTAACCCGTACGCTAACACTAACCCGTACCCTAACACGTACGCTCACCCTAAACCGTTGTCGTACCCTAACCTGTACCCTAAAGCGTCCCCGTCCCCTAACCCTAACCCTAACCCTAACCCTAACCCTTACCCGAAGCCTTACCCTCACCCGTCCCCTAATCCTAACCCGTACGCTAACACTAACCCGTACCCTAACAGGAACGCTCACCCTAAACCGTTGTCGTACCCTAACCTGTACCCTAAACCGTCCCCGTCCCCTAAACCTAACCCTAACCCTAACCCTAACCCTTACCCGAAGCCTTACACTCACCCGTCCCCTAATCCTAACCCGTACGCTAACACTAACCCGTACCCTAACACGTACGCTCACCCTAAACCGTTGTCGTACCCTAACCTTTACCCTAAACCATCCCCGTCCCCTAACCCTAACCCTAACCCTAACCCTAACCCTTACCCGAAGCCTTACCCTCACCCGTCCCCTAATCCTAACCCGTATGCTAACACTAACCCGTACCCTAACACGTACGCTCACCCTAAACCGTTGTCGTACCCTAACCTGTACCCTAAACCGTCCCCGTCCCCTAACCCTAACCATAACCCTAACACTAACTATTACCCGAAGCCTTACCCTCACCCGTCCCCTAATCCTAACCCGTACGCTAACACTAACCCGTACCCTAACACGTACGCTCACCCTAAACCGTTGTCGTACCCTAACCTGTACGCTAAACCGTCCCCGTCCCCTAACCCTAACCCTAACACTAACCCTAACCCTAACAGTTACCCGAAGCCTTACCCTCACCCTTCCCGTAATCCTAACCCGTACGCTAACACTAACCCGTACCCTAAAACGTACGCTCACCCTAAACCGTTGTCGTACCCTAACCTGTACCCTAAACAGTCCCCGTCCCGTAACCCTAACCCCAACTCTAACCCTAACACTAACCCTTACCCGAAGCATTACCCTCACACGTCCCCTAATCCTAAACCGTACGCTAACACTAAACCGTACCCTAACACTTACGCTCATCCTAAACCGTTGTCGTACCCTAACCTGTACCATAAACCGTCCCCGTCCCCTAACCCTAACCCTAAACCTAACTCTAACCCAAACCCTAACCCTTACCCGAAGCCTTAACCTCACCCGTCCCCTAAGCCTAACCCGTACGCTAACACTAACCCGTACCCTAACACGTACGCTCACCCTAAACAGTTGTCGTACACTAACCTGTACCCTAAACCGTCCCCGTCCCCTAACCCTAACCCTAACCCTAACCCTAACCCTTACCCGAAGCCTTAACCTCACCCGTCCCCTAATCCTAAACCGTACGCTAACACTAACCCGTACCCTAACACGTACGCTCACACTAAACCGTTGTCGTACCCTAACCTGTACCCTAAACCGTCCCCGTCCCCTAACCCTAACCCTAACCCTAACCCTAACCCTAACCCTTACCCGAAGCCTTACCCTCACCCGTCCCCTAATCCTAACCCGTACGCTAACACTAACCCGTACTCTAACACGTACGCTCACCCTAAACCGTTGTCGTACCCTAAGCTTTACCCTAAACCATCCCCGTCCCCTAACCCTAACCCTAACCCTAACCCTAACCCTAACCCTTACCCGAAGCCTTACCCTCACCCGTCCCCTAATCCTAACCCGTATGCTAACACTAAACCGTACCCTAACACGTACGCTCACCCTAAACCGTTGTCGTACCCTAACCTGTACCCTAAACCGTCCCCGTCCCCTAACCCTAACCATAACCCTAACCCTAACTATTACCCGAAGCCTTACCCTCACCCGTCCCCTAATCCTAACCCGTACGCTAACACTAACCCGTACCCTAACACGTACGCTCACCCTAAACCGTTGTCGTACCCTAACCTGTACGCTAAACCGTCCCCGTCCCCTAACCCTAACCCTAACACTAACCCTAACCCTAATCCTTACCCGAAGCCTTACACTCACCCGTCCCCTAATCCTAACCCGTACGCTAACACTAACCTGTACCCTAACACGTACGCTCACCCTAAACCGTTTTTGACCCTAACCTGTACCCTAAACCGTCCCCGTCCCCGTCCCCTAACCCTAAACCTAACCCTAACCCTTACCCGAAGCCTTACCCTCAACCGTCCCCTAATCCTAACCCGTACGCTAACACTAACCCGTACCCTAACACGTACGCTCAACCTAAACCGTTGTCGTACACTAACCTGTACCCTAAACCGTCCCCGTGCCCGTCCCCTAACCCTAACCCTAACCCTAAACCTAACCGTTACCCGAAGCCTTACCCTCACCCTTCCCGTAATCCTAACCCGTACGCTAACACTAACCCGTACCCTAAAACGTACGCTCACCCTAAACCGTTGTCGTACCCTATCCTGTACCCTAAACCGTCCCCGTCCCGAACCCTAACCCTAACTCTAACCCTAACACTAACCCTTACCCGAAGCATTGCCCTCACCCGTCCCCTAATCCTAACCCGTACGCTAACACTAAACCGTACCCTAACACTTACGCTCATCCTAAACCGTTGTCGTACCCTAACCTGTACCCTAAACCGTCCCCGTCCCCTAACCCTAACCCTAACCCTAAGCCTAAGCCTAACCCTTACCCGAAGCCTTACACTCACCCGTCCCCTAATCCTAACCCGTACGCTAACACTAACCCGTACCCTAACACGTACGCTCACCCTAAACCGTTGTCGTACCCTAACCTGTACCCTAAACCGTCCCCGTCCCCTAACCCTAACCCTAACCCTAACCCTAACCCTTACCCGAAGCCTTACCCTCACCCGTCCCCTAATCCTAATCCGTACGCTAACACTAACCCGTACCCTAACACGTACGCTCACCCTAAACCGTTGTCGTACCCTAACCTGTACCCTAAACCGTCCCCGTCCCCTAACCCTAACCCTAACCCTAACCCTAACCCTAACCCTTACCCGAAGCCTTACACTCACCCGTCCCCTAATCCTAACCCGTACGCTAACACTAACCCGTACTCTAACACGTACGCTCACCCTAAACCATTGTCGTACCCTAACCTTTACCCTAAACCATCCCCGTCCCCTAACCCTAACCCTAACCCTAACCCTAACCCTAACCCTTACCCGAAGCCTTACCCTCACCCGTCCCCTAATCCTAACCCGTATGCTAACACTAACCCGTACCCTAACACTTACGCTCAACCTAAACCGTTGTCGTACCCTAACCTGTACGCTAAACCGTCCCCGTCCCCTAACCCTAACCCTAACACTAACCCTAACCCTAATCCTTACCCGAAGCCTTACACTCACCCGTCCCCTAATCCTAACCCGTACGCTAACACTAACCCGTACCCTAACACGTACGCTCACCCTAAACCGTTTTTGTACCCTAACCTGTACCCTAAACCGTCCCCGTCCCCGTCCCCTAACCCTAAACCTAACCCTAACCCTTATCCGAAGCCTTACCCTCAACCGTCCCCTAATCCTAACCCGTACGCTAACACTAACCCGTACCCTAACACGTACGCTCAACCTAAACCGTTGTCGTACACAAACCTGTACCCTAAACCGTCCCCGTGCCCGTCCCCTAACCCTAACCCTAACCCTAACCCTAACCCTTACCTGAAGCCTTACCCTCACCCGTCCCCTAATCCTAACCCGTACGCTAACACTAACCCTTACCCTAACACGTACGCTCACCCTAAACCGTTGTCGTACCCTAACCTGTACCCTAAACCGTCCCCGTCCCCTAATCCTAACCCTAACCCTAACCCTAACCTTACCCGAAGCCTTACCCTCACCCGTAACCTAATCCTAACCCGTACGCTAACACTAACCCGTACCCTAACACGTACGCTCACCCTAAACAGTGGTCGTACCCTAACCTGTACCCTAAATCATAACTGACCCCGGCCCCTAACCCTAACCCTAACCCTAAACCTTACGCGAAGTCTTACCCTCACCCGTCCCCTAATACTAACCCGTACGCTAACACTAACCCGTACCCTAACACGTACGCTCACCCTAAACCGTTGTCGTACCCTAACCTGTACCCTAAACCGTCCCCGTCCCCGTCCCCTAACCCTAAACCTAACTCTAACCCAAACCCTAACCGTTACCCGAAGCCTTAACCTCACCCGTCCCTTAATCCTAACCCGTACGCTAACACTAACCAATACCCTAACACGTACGCTCACCCTAAACCGTTGTCGTATCCAAACCTGTACCCTAAACCGTCCCCGTCCCCGTCCCCTAACCCTAACCCTAACCCTAACCCTAACCCTTACCTGTAGCCTTACCCTCACCCGTCCCCTAATCCTAATCCGTACGCTAACACTAACCCGTACCCTAACACGTACGCTCAACCTAAACCGTTGTCGTACCCTAACCTGTACCCTAAACCGTCCCCGTGCCCTAACCCTAACCCTAACCCTAACCCTAACCCTAACCCTTACCCGAAGCCTTACACTCACCCGTCCCCTAATCCTAACCCGTACGCTAACACTAATCCGTACCGTAACACTTACGATCACTCTAAACCGTTGTCGTACCCTAACCTGTACCCTAAGCCGTCCCCGTCCCCTAACCCTAACCCTAACCCTAACCCTAACCCTAACCCTTACCCGAAGCCTTACCCTCACACGTCCCCTAATCCTAACCCGTACGCTAACACTAACCCATACCCTAACACGTACCCTCACGCTAAACCGTTGTCGTACCCTAACCTGTACCCTAAACCGTCCCCATGCCCGTCCCCTAACCCTAAACCTAACCCTAACCCTAACCCTTTCCCGAAGCCTTACCCTCACCCGTCCCCTAATCCTAACCCGTACGCTAACACTAACCCGTACCCTAACACGTACGCTCACCCTAAACCGTTGTCGTACCCTAACCTGTACCCTAAACCGTCCCCGTCCCCTAACCCGAACCCTAACCCTAACCCTAACCCTTGCCCGAAGCCTTACACTCACCCGTCCCCTAATCCTCACCCGTATGCTAACACTAACCCGAACCCTAACACGTACCCTCACCCTAAACCGTTGTCGTAACCTAACCTGTACCCTAAACCGTCCCCGTCCCCGTCCCCTAACCCTAACCCTAACCCTAACCCTAACCCTTACCCGAAGCCTTACCCAACCCGTCCCCTAATCCTAACCCGTACGCTAACAATAACCCGTACCCTAACACGTACGCTCACCCTAAACCGTTGTCGTACCCTAACATGTACCCTAAACCGTCCCCGTCCCCTAACCCTAACCCTAATACTAACCTTAACCCTAACCCTTACCCGAAGCCTTACCCTCACCCGTCCCTTAATCCTAACCCGTACGCGAACACTAACCCGTACCCTAACACGTAAGCTCACCCTAAACCGTTGTCGTACCCTAACCTGTACCCTAAACCGTCCCCGTCCCCTAACCCTAACCCTAACCCTAACCGTAAACCTAACCCTTACCAGAAGCCTTACCCTCACCCGTCCCCTAAACCTAACCCGTACGCTAACACTAAACCGTACCCTAACACGTACGCTAACCCTAAACCATTGTCGTACCCTAACCTGTACCCTAAACCGTCCCCGTCCCCTAACCCTAACTCTAACCCTAACCCTAACCCTTACCCGAAGCCTTATCCTCACCCGTCCCCTAATCCTAACCCGTACGCTAACACTAAAACGTACCCTAACACGTACGCTCACCCTAAACCGTTGTCGTACTCTAACGTGTACCCTAAACCGTCCCCGTCCCCTAACCCTATCGCTAACCCTAACCCTTACCCGAAGTCTTACCCTCACCCGTCCCCTAATCCTAACCCGTACGCTAACACTAACCCGTACCCTAACACGTACGCTCATCCTAAACCGTTGTTGTACCCTAAACTGTACCCTAAACCGTCCCCGTCCCCGTCCCTTAACCCTAACCCTAACCCTAACCCTAACCCTTACCCGAAGCCTTACCCTCACCCGTCCCCTAATCCTAACCCGTACGCTAACACTAACCCGTACCCTAACACGTACGCTCACCCTAAACCGTTGTCGTACCCTAACCTGTACCCTAAAGCGTCCCCGTCCCCTAACCCTAACCCTAACCCTAACCCTAACCCTAACCCTTACCCGAAGCCTTACCCTCACCCGTCCCCTAATCCTAACCCGTACGCGAACACTAACCCG